>NC_134358.1:574948850-575165323 GCF_048569485.1 Anomaloglossus baeobatrachus
AACACAACTGATGGTCCCAACCCCATTTATAAGGCAAGAAATGCCACTTATTAAACCTGCCAGGGCACACCTGTGAAGTGAGAACCATTTCCGGTGACTACCTCGTGAAGCTCATCAAGAGAATGCCAAGAATGTGCAAAGCAGTAATCAAAGCAAAAGGAGGCCACTTTGAAGAACCTAGAATATAAGACATATTTTCAGATGTTTCACACTTTTTTGTTAAGTATTTCATTCCACATGTGTTAATTCATAGTTTTGATGCCTTCAATGTGAATCTACAATTTTCAGAGTCATGAAAATAAAGAAAACTCTTTGAATGAGAAGGTGTGTCCAAACTTTTGGTCTGCACTGTACCTCAATAAAGGGTATGTAATAATTAATCTAATACACCTTAATAAGGTAGATGTAGAAGGCCTTCATTAAAGGGACAGTCCTCAATAAGAGGGTGGGACATAATTAAAAGGACACGTCTTAACATGGGGTGGGGCCTAATTAAAGAGATAGACTTTAATGAACCAGTGGAGCCCTCTTTAAAGGCATTGACATCAATATTAGTGGTCTGGGCCTTATTGAAGGGATTGATCTCACTAAGGTGGTAGGTCCTCATTAAATAAATGGGGACGCATTAAAGGGTTAGCTCTTAATAAGGAATAGAGCGTCATTAAGGCCAGACCTGAATATTGGGGTGGGGCCCTCATTAGAAGCTGGGGCCTGAAGATGGTGGCTATATCCTGCACATGCAGTAATGATCTATGTGACATTCTGTAGGCCGCCGTTCAGCAGTGACTATGGGAGACCTCATCGCTGGTCGTCCTCGTGTTTAACCCTTGTGACCCCATCTTCTTACAATCCCACCACATCACATCAATGACAGCAGATGAGCCCCCATTATATGTAATGACGATGATTCATCCTGGAGGTCAGGAGATCATGCCTCCGCCGCCGGCCAGGATAATTACCGGGATCTCGATGAGTCAAGTCCAGATCTGGGGACGTTTGTTGTATTTTCTCAGCATTTCATCATCGTGATGACCGCACACATTGAGATCTTTGCTCTGGCATTGGGTGAAAAATAGATGGCCGCTGACTAGAAGATACATGGCCACAATCCTCTGTGGACCAGGGTCAGACCTGACAATGGGGCCCTAGCGGCAGGGGCCAAAATGTGGACAGACAAAGACCCCAGACTCAGATCTGTATACAAAGACTCCATGGTGATCTTCACTTAAAGGGATGGTCCATTTCCCACCAGGAAGCCCTCCAAACCCCCTTATCATGGTCCTGGCTTCATCTCCTACTGAGAAGAGGGGGTCACTGATCCGCTCTGATTGATATAATTGTAGTGTAGCGCCCATGAAGTTATAAGGGAGCTACAAGGTACTGCATCCCCACCGTGATGCAGGGCCTACCCCCTTAGGGACCCGGAAACCCAGTGCCGGTAACACACAAACACACACAAATCCCAGTTTTCCCCAACAATGCCCCATACAATGGTACCCAGCTAGGGTCGGACCAATGGATGGCTGCCTAGAGGTGGAGCCAGTCCAGTCCACTAGTTGACCAGGTGGGAGGGGTGGACTGTGGATGGAGACAGAAGAAGACAGTTGGTAGGAGTAAGATGATGAGGGTGGACGGGAAGTGACCTGGTGCTCAGGAGAGTAGTTGCTGGTGGAGTACGGTGGAGTACTCCCGGAACTATGCACCGACGGGGTACATGACCATAGGACAAGCAGAAGCTCCAGGCAGGCTTGTTAACACCTGCACAGCGAGGGGACCATCGAGGACCTTGCTGACCCTAAGAATCTGAAGACTCAGTAGCAAAAGGAGAACTGGGGACTGGACCAGAGACTCCAACCCCACAGGGTTCACGCTACCGTCAGGCGGACAGAAGTGGACAAACCACAGAAGGGGACGCCCAGTTGCTCTACGCCACGGGGACCCACCAACCAGAGACAGGTGAAAGAGGAAGAAGGCACCAGATTACTATCTGGCCCTGGGTACAAGGTAACCTGGAGGTGAAACCAGCCGGCCTCATTAACCAGTTACCATCACCGGACAGTGAGTAAAACCAGTTGCACTGAACTTTTGTGTGGACTCCCTTCTTCTAACGTCTGCCACATCACCTACTCTCTGGGTCCCGGCCCTGCTTGTGGAGGGCCTACCATCCAGGCTGCCCTAAACACCAGCCCCAGCAGTGGACATGGTGCAGCGGCGGCTCCATCCACATAGCCACAAAACCGCAAGTGGCGTCACAAGTGTGCATTACCTTAACTCCCCTGTAAATACCCCCCTTAACAAAAAGGGCCCAGGGCACGGAACCGAGCAACGGCCACCAGAGTGACGTTCCCCAGACGTACACCGCCCGGGACCGAGTACCCCATATCCCAGGGCGACACAGTAGCACACATCAATAGGATCACACAGATGTAGTAGAGCTGAATGTGAGATTTACAGCTGAGGAGCTCCGATAATTTAGAGACGACCCCCTGCGGCAGCACCATGTGCCGTGACCACGACAATCCCAGCTCTACTATGTCGTCATATATGTCCAGACCAGCAGATCCCGTCCACCATCGAGGGATTACATGATGCGCCCCATAATCATTATACAGAAACAATAGAAACAATTTGAATTTATTTTTTTATTAATAATTAAAGGTGACTGCCTTCATCTTTGGCGCCGTGTCCATGGGAACAGAGTGCGGCTGCGGAGGAATTCCGCTGCCACCACGGGGTCAGGATCTCACTGTCTTAATGAGTTTGTGGAGCTGTAGAAATCGTCAGATTGTGAGAAGGTGAATGGGAATGTGACTCCGCGAGGAATATGAAAGCAGACGGTCAGGGAGCAAGAGACGTCTTGTCGCATTAATCCACTGGGCAAACGCGGCACAGCGAACAGGTCGCGTCTTGTCCCGAGAGCCGATTGTCTGCCGTGTTTACTCTATAAATCCCATGTGGAGACGACAAATGTCACCCCCTCCCCGAGAAAGCTGCACAATCTGCCGCATTAGGCCTCAGATTCCCAAGGTCTCATTATTTATTGAAAACTTCTCAAACTCTCTTTTTTAAACTATTTATCAACTTCATTTGGGAAATTTTTGAAATGTTCCCATAAAAACATCGAATCTGAAGATTCACTCGAATTTGTCCTGGAAATCTGATTGTCAGTAAATATATTAAAGTGAATGTACCCAATGCCCTAGGATGTCTCCAGGTCAACCCAAAATACCTGTCTGCCACAGCCCCGTTATGTCCCCTGCGCAGCTTCTGCCGGCCCCATGTTTCCTTCTGATTGCACACAACGTGCCCTTCCTGCATCTTCACTCCGTGCTGAGGCTTCCAGTCCTGCGAAGGTCTCTGATGTCACCACATGCATCACCCGAGACACATAAGACCACCATGTACACCATAATGTCAGAGACCTACTCAGCAGCGGGGATGTGATGATGTCACCCTGTGACATAACATGTGGCCATTCTTCTCCGTTGGCTGAATGGATTGATGATGTCATCCTGTGACCTATCATGTGGCCATTCTTCTATGTTGGCTGGATGTGATGATGTCACCCTGTGACACATCATGGGGCCATTCTTCTCCATTTCCTGAGTGGATTGATGATGTCATCCTATGGCCTATCATGTGACCATTCTTCTGTGTTGGCTGGAAGGATGTAATGATGGTGTGCCGCCCCTGCAGCAGTCAAACCGCTCGGATCCGGAATTTGCTGTGGCTCGAGGGTCTCTGGACCCGGGGGCCTGCGGCCATTCAAATGGGGACTATTTACATGGGATAAGAGTTCGTGACGCAACCCGTGGTTCGCAGTAAGGGGAGTACCGCCACTGCCGATGGGAGTACCCGGGGGAGATGGAGTGGAGGCAGCCAGATGAAATTTCCCTCCACGGGTAGGGGAGACCCTGGGACTCTGGATGGTGGTGTTGGGGAGCAGGGTGCGGGTTGGAAGCCGGGGAGGACCATGCACTCACTCAGGCAGTGTTGGTAGTGATGATGCGGCCGCAAAGCAGACTCTGACAACAAGGTTAACCAAGTCTCTGGGTTCTGCTGCCGTCTTGGGGGAGCTCGTCTGGGTATCCGTCCCCTATAGTACTGCCGGGTGGTCTGGAGCTGCCTCTGTGCACAAATTTGAAGTGTTCTGGTGGCCCGTTGGCTTAAAGCTGTCTGGGCCCCGCTTCCTACTGTTTGAAGTGGAGCTGTGCTCTCAAGGGCTCATGCTTGGGATTTCTGTGGGCTGCTTGGGTTGGAAAGCCCTATCCCCCTCGTTGCGCTAGTGCCCCTGATCTCTGAGCTTCGTGGGGACAGTCCATAAAGTCCCTATCCTCCGCAGGTTAATTGCCGGGTTGCCTGAAGCTACTCCCCGACCTAGGGTTCTGTACCCCGCCGTGCTTTCGGTCCCGGACTGGTTATTAGACTCAGATGCCTCCCGTCCACCAATACCGGGTCCAGGCATCCAGCCTTAATACCCTGCGACCGGGTTTCCGACTCCTTCGGTCTCAGACCACCGTCTGCGACCCAACCTGTAACTCTCTGGGAGCCACACACTTCCCTAGCTCCTCACTGCTCGAGGGCTACCACTACACTGACTTACTTCCCTCCCACCATTCTGCTTGACCCCTAGGTGGGCGACCCTATTCTAGCTCAGCTGGTGTGACTGACAGGGTGTGGTTTGAATTTGGATGCTAATGGAGGCAGTACCATAGGTTGGGAACCCAGAGCCATGGGGGGTTGAGTCTTGCACTAAGGATAAAGAGCATGTGTGTCGCCCTGGGCAAGCCAGGGGACACAGGTCACAACACCACCACACCCCACACTCCAGGTAGGCACACCTGCTAACCACAAATCCTTGTTGCCTTCCTCCAGGAGTCTGTTGATGCACACCAGGGGGTGGGCCAGGCGGTTGGCTCCGCCCACCGAGGAGCTCACAACTCTGGAGGCAGGAAGAAACCAGGCAGTCTAGTCAGGGAGGAGGAAGTAGAAGGAGTGGAGGAGAAGCCTAGACAGGGCAAAAGTAAACAACAGCTAAGTGAAAGTGAAGGAAGTAAAGTGACAGAAGGAAAGAAAGCCTGAGAGCCCAGCTTTGTGTAGGGCCAGAACAGCAAGGTCAGCGACGGCGGTGACTGTCCGGAGGGGGACCGTTTGGAAGTTCCTGGAAGGACCCCGTTGGCTGTGTGCCCGGTGGTCTGGAGCAGTGTTCCGAAGGACAGTCAGCACCAGGGCAGGGGCCTCTCGGACCCCGGCAAGGCTAGGAGTCGCCAGATTTGCCAAATCCGTCAGTGAAGGGGACGTAGATCCCCCAACAACCAAGTCCCGATTGACGGCAACAGCCCGACCATTACCGGGGAGACACCGCCACCGCCAGGGCACCAGTTTCCCCAGGGCCAGCGCCTGCGGGCAAAGTGTAGAGCTTCTCCGGCCCAGATTGCAGTCGGGGAGCGGGTAACCGGAGGGAATCCACCGCTACCATCAGACAACACAGGTGCAAGGAAGAGAGACGTCACCGTCACCTACCGGGAGTGCAGGTGCAGCCGTCTGTGGGACCGTCCTACCAGCCGTTGGTTTACCGTACAAACTGTGTCCGAGTCTCAGGCTGAGTGAGTACCACAGTGCCGCAAGGCACAGCGCTGCCCCCGCGTCCCTGCGCCCACCGGGCCCTACACTTTACACCTCTTCACTGGGCCCCGGGATCACCAACCCCTACCCACGGAGGGGCAACACAACACCTGGCTGCTCCGCATCACCATCCCCGGGACCCCCATACTGAGCAGCGGTGGTGCAATCACCACAACCGTGGGTGGCGTCACGAACTATAACAATCCCCACACCCAATAAACACCCCCTTTCACTCACGGGCGAGGAGTGTCGCTCGAGACACCCCGGGATCCGGCCCACAGCTCGAGCCACCAGGAGCAGCTGCCGGACCCGAGCAGAAGGGGTGAGCGCGGTGTGCTGACACCCTTCTCCCCGCCCGCGACAACTTGGCGTCACGAACAGGATCTTACCGCTCTGCCGTCTGGTAGAGGTGCGCCTTGTTACCGCCGGAGGTATCCGGCAGAAAAATTTCAGAAGCCGCCATCTTTGGCGCGAAAAGTTCCCGCTCGAGCGTCTTCTCGAGCAGTAGAGGCGCGAAGGCCAAAACCCCGCCCCGAGAGAGGAGGGGCCGGAAAGAGCTAAGGGGGACGGAAACAAGATGTCTGCGCCCGACGGAGCCGCTGGAGGAGCGGTGGTCGCAGCCGCAGCGGCACCCGCGGATGGGAATGGGCCTGCCCAAGTCCCGGTTGTACCGGCGGGAGGTGCCGCGGCCCCCGCGCTTGCTCAGGTCATGTCGTTTTCCTTGCCCTATGCACCCGGAGCTGCCTGGCTACCGCAGTATGACGGGAAACCGGATGCCCTACAGGCCTTCCGGAAAAAGCTTAACCCGTTGCTAGAGCTGTACCCCCTGACTGATAAGCAACGTGCTAGGCCAGTTAACCGGTGCGGCGGAGCAGGAAGCGGAGACCTGGGCCGAGGGGGACCGGCTCTCTGTAGCCACCATTTTCGAGAAGTTACAGACTGCCTTCGAGACCCGGACTGAAGCTGAGCTGAGGATGCAGTTTTACCAGTGCCGGCAACGAGCTGGGGATAGCATTCGGGACTATTCTCTACGTCTGCAGACCGCCCTCCGCACGCTGAAGCGGGTGAACTCTATTAATGAGGCGGATAGCAACAAGATGTTAGTGGAGCAATTTGCGCAGGGGATGAGGTCCCCTGAGGATCGTAAACAACTCCGGCTGTGGGCCCTGGAACACCCTGATGTGGACTTTGCTGTGTTAAAGGAGCGGGCTATCAAAGCACTACAGCCCCCAGCTGCTGAAGTTCTGGAACCCGTCCCGTGGCCCGTCGAGACAGCTCCTGTTATGGCGGCCTCAGCCAAACCAACCTCTGTAATGCCTGCAGCCCCGAGCAGCACAGTCGAAGAGTTGGCAGCCCAGGTCCGTCGCCTGGACGGAGACCTTGCTAAAATCCTCGCTGCACTGCAACCTCTGACCAGATCTCAGCCTCCAGCGCAGATGCAGCTTGCTGACAGTCCCGAAGATGTTCCCTGGATGCAGCGGAGAAGCGTTAACAACCCGCGGAGCAGACCTCCAATCTGCTACAAGTGCCGTAAGCCGGGCCATTATTACCGACAGTGCCCGTTAAACGAGCAACCCCTGGGGCCCCGGGCCAATCCTCAGGAGTAGAACACCGTGGCCCCCCGGACTGGCGAGACCGATATGTCGGGGCCCGCCCTATCATCCCCGTGGCTGTGGACGGCATACCAGTGATGGCTCTCTTGGACACTGGATCACAGGTAACTACCATACCGTACACGTTGTATCAGCAGTATTGGGCCACAGACGAGCTGGCGCCTCCGGACAATAGTATAAATTTGATTGCCGCTAATGGACTTCCATTGACCCAGGTGGGGTATAAACAGGTGGCTATGACAGTGGGGCAAGCTGAACTGCAACATCAGGGTATGATTGTGATCATGAATGAACCCAGTGATCATAACCCGAAAATAGTGCTGGGAACCAACGTGATGGAACACTGCATGGCTGATGTGTTGAACCTATTGCAACAGCTAGCCACCACAGCGGCGGGGAGCCGGCAGAGGGCTGTGCAGCGTGAGATCCGCGCCCTGATGTACCGCCAGCATGTAAGCTCAACCGGAGGGGAGATTGGTGGAGTGAGAGTGATGGATGTTGCTCCATTGACTGTGCCCCCTAGGAGTGAGATGATGATTTGGTGTAGGGCAGCAGTAGGGCCTCAGGGGCGTGACTACCCTGCGATGATGGAGCCCATGCCTTCCGAGCACTGGCCCACTGTAGTAGCCGCCCGAGGGGTGGTAGATGTGAAGAAAGGGAGAGTGCCCGTGAGAGTGTTGAACTGTGGGGAGGAAGAAGTCAGGCTTCCCCGGTATGCCACCATTGCCAAGCTGCTCACCCTGGACCCTCACACTATTCATGAAGCCAGTCCATCCACACTCCCACCTACCACCAGCACTTCCCCACCCCAGGGGGACACAAAGGAGTGGCACCAACAGCTACATGTAGGCACGGATGACACCCCTACACATCACAGGGCAGGGGTACACAGGGTGGTGCAGGAGTACGAACAGGTTTTTAGTAAGCACCCCCTAGACTTTGGGCAGATCAAGGGGGTCCAACACCACATTCCCACGGGTGAACATCCCCCTATCAAAGAGAGGTATAGACCTATTCCCCCTGCACATTACCAGTGTGCCAAGGATATGTTGAGGAATATGAAGGAGGCAGGGGTTATTCGGGACAGCTGTAGTCCCTGGGCCGCTCCGTTGGTACTGGTCAAGAAGAAGGATGGTACCATGCGGATGTGTGTGGACTACCGGAAGATCAACCAGATAACCCATAAAGATGCCTATCCATTGCCTCGTATCGAAGAGTCTTTGGCTGCACTAAGAACTGCAAACTACTTCTCGACCCTTGACCTCACCAGCGGATACTGGCAAGTGGCCGTGGCCCCAGAGGACCGGGAGAAGACCGCCTTCACCACCCCGATGGGGCTCTGCGAATTCAATAGCATGCCGTTTGGGCTGTGCAATGCCCCTGGGACCTTCCAACGGTTGATGGAGTGCTGTCTGGGACACTTAAACTTCGAGACCGTCCTGCTGTATTTGGATGATGTGATTGTTTATTCCCAGACGTATGAAGCCCATCTGGAGCACCTGGCCGAGGTGTTCGCGTCCCTTGCCAAGTACGGGATGAAGTTGAAGCCCTCAAAATGCCATCTGCTGAAACCCAGGGTGCAGTATCTAGGGCATGTGGTGAGTGCGGATGGTGTCGCCCCCGACCCTGAGAAGATCACTGCCATCCAGAGCTGGCCGAGACCAACCACAGTGAGGGAAGTAAGGCAGTTTCTGGGCCTGGTGGGATACTATCGGCGTTTTATAAAGGGGTACACGAAGATGGCTGCCCCCATGCAAGATCTCCTCGTGGGACAGACCAAAGGTGGAAGACCCATTGGAGCCCCACTGTCGTGGGAAGACAAGCATGATGAGTCCTTTTGCCAGTTGAAGGCGGCCCTGACCGGAGAAGAGGTCCTGGCGTACCCTGATTATGGGCGCCCATTCATCCTCCACACGGACGCCAGTAACGTGGGGCTAGGAGCGGTCCTATCCCAGGTCCAGGATGGAAAGGAGAAGGTGATTGCCTACGCCAGCCGAAAACTCCGGCCGACCGAAAGGAACCCTGAGAACTATAGCTCTTTCAAGCTTGAGCTACTGGCGTTGGTGTGGGCTATCACGGAGCGGTTTCGGCACTATTTGGCGGCAGCAAAATTTACCGCATTCACGGACAACAATCCACTGACTCACCTGAACACGGCCAAGTTGGGCGCGCTGGAGCAGCGGTGGGTAGCCCGGTTAGCCAACTATGATTTCACCATAAAGTATCGAGCTGGTCGTGTCAACATCAATGCAGATGCACTCTCCCGGATGCCCCATTTGTCAGAAGAGGGGTGCGAGGATGACGACCTCGAGGAGATTGAGTTGCCTGCGTTCCACCAGCCGCCTACTGAGAGGGTACAAGTATGTCAGCAACGGGTGGATCTGGACCCGCGGCCCAGTCAAGAGTGGCAGGACGCCCAGGACCAAGCGCCGGCTGTCGCCTTGTCAAGACCCTGGTGGAACAAGGTGCTATGGGAATAGACCCTGCCGCTCCAGCCGAAGCCCAACGCTTGTGGAAAGAACGAAAACGGCTCTACCTACACCAAGGGAGGCTGTACCGTGAGCTGATCAACCCAAAGACCCATGAGAAAATATGCCAGTTGATCGTTCCTCAAGCTGAGGTTGCTACTGTCCTGCGGGCATACCATGATGGTGCTGGCCACTTCGGGTGGAAGAAGCTGGAGATGCTGTTGAGGGAGCGGTTCTATTGGAGTGGGATGCGTGAATCGGTGGAAGCCTGGTGCCGAGAGTGCGGTCCTTGTACACTGAGGAGAAAGGACGAGACTAGCCAGAGGGCACCGTTACATCCCATCGTCACCCATCAGCCGCTGGAGCTGGTCGCCCTGGACCATGTCAAACTCACCCCTAGCCGAAGTGGGTACACCTACGCATTGACCATGGTAGACCACTACTCAAGATTTATGGTGGTAGTCCCCGTTAAGGACTTGACTGGTCGAACCGCTGCTCGAGCGTTCCAGGCCTATTTTTGCCGACCCCATGGGTACCCCGAGAAGGTGCTGACTAACCAAGGCCCGGCTTTTGAAGCAGAAGTGTTTCACGAATTCTGCCAGTTGTACGGCTGCAAGAAGATCCGGACCACTCCGTACCACGCCCAAACCAACGGCATGTGCGAGAAAATGAACCACTTGGTCCTGGGGCTCCTCAAGACGCTACCGCTGGAAGAACGGAACATGTGGCCGGAAAAGTTACCCGACTTGGTCGACATGTACAATAATATCCCGTCCAGCTCGATGAAGTGCACCCCAGCGTATCTGATGAGGGCTCGGCCTGGCCGCCTGCCGGTGGATCTGGAGATGGGGTTGGAGGCTCCGGAAGCACTCCCTTCAACGGCAGAGTGGGAAAGTCGGAGGAGGGCCCAGTACCGGCAAATCCAGGAGTATGTGGAGAACAGCAAGAGCACCGGTTCAACCAGAAGGCGCCTGCAGGTCCTTTCCAGCCAGGAGATGTGGTGCTGAAACGGAAGAGAAAAGCCCACAAACTGGATGACCAGTGGGAGCAAGTCCCTTACGTCGTACAACCCACCGAGTGGGACAATGGGAAGACCTACCAGATCAGTCGTGACCAAGGGGGCACCCTGGCCACAGTTTCTCGGGACCATCTAAAAAAATGCCCCCCAGCGTTGAAGGCAGAGGCTGAAGTACCGGTTCCTCCACCAGTGGAAAAGGCAGCAGAGGTAATCCACACTGTGATGGGTGACTTCCCAGCAAACTGGCCTACACAGAACGGCGCGGTGATACTTCCAGTGATACTGTTCCCACAACCCGTGGATGAAGAAGTAGTGGAAGCGGTTAACCGTGAGCCAGAACCAGTGCCAGTGCCCAGGGATGAACCTGTACCCAGCCCCCCTGCACCTCCGCCTGCTCCACACTATAGCAGGGAGGAGGAACCGATTGTTCCCTCTACCCCACTGTCTAGCACCACTGACACCGGGCCCCGAAGGTCCACCCGTTCCAACCTAGGTAGACCCCCACTTAGGTACAGGGAGACCGTTCTATGAGTAAGAGGGGTCCGCAAATGTAAAAGAGTGTTGTGTGTCTGTTTGAAAAGTTTAAAAGTTTGAAAGTCTGCAAATGATAAGAAGAAAAATGATTATACCGAGTTTTCACCTGATTTGCTTTTGTGATTTGCAACCGGCAGGAGCTGGCACCGTTGTCCCCGTGGGGACCGTTTAAAATGCATGGGAACTATCCATGGACAAGCCCGTGAACTTGCAGGGCACCACAAACGTTAAGTGGCTTGTAAATATGTTGGTTACCGTTACCGTTTCCGCAATGCCGCCTCCGGAGAGGCAGGTTGGAGGGAGGGCCCTGAGCAGAGCAGCCTAGGGCCCAGCCACCAAAGGAACCGGTGGCTACCCTCTGGAGGGGAAGGACAGATCCCGCTCGGGTAACTTGTGCTGGACTGTGGGTCAAGGGGTGCTGCCTGGGCTTTAGGGGCAGCATCAGGGCCAGGTTGCATTGGGTGGGAGAGAGCGGAAACCGTAGCCGTAAACCGTTGCAACGTTTAAGAAAATGTGCCTCCCGTCTTGGGAAGAGTTTTGATTAAAAATGTATTTATGTTTGCTTAACCCTGTTATCCCCTTTTTACAGAAAAATAAAACCGGTGTAGGACGGCAGCCCGCGGACGGTCTGCATTTTGCTAAGGGGGAATGTGTCGCCCTGGGCAAGCCAGGGGACACAGGTCACAACACCACCACACCCCACACTCCAGGTAGGCACACCTGCTAACCACAAATCCTTGTTGCCTTCCTCCAGGAGTCTGTTGATGCACACCAGGGGGTGGGCCAGGTGGTTGGCTCCGCCCACCGAGGAGCTCACAACTCTGGAGGCAGGAAGAAACCAGGCAGTCTAGTCAGGGAGGAGGAAGTAGAAGGAGTGGAGGAGAAGCCTAGACAGGGCAAAAGTAAACAACAGCTAAGTGAAAGTGAAGGAAGTAAAGTGACAGAAGGAAAGAAAGCCTGAGAGCCCAGCTTTGTGTAGGGCCAGAACAGCAAGGTCAGCGACGGCGGTGACTGTCCGGAGGGGGACCGTTTGGAAGTTCCTGGAAGGACCCCGTTGGCTGTGTGCCCGGTGGTCTGGAGCAGTGTTCCGAAGGACAGTCAGCACCAGGGCAGGGGCCTCTCGGACCCCGGCAAGGCTAGGAGTCGCCAGATTTGCCAAATCCGTCAGTGACGGGGACGTAGATCCCCCAACAACCAAGTCCCGATTGACGGCAACAGCCCGACCATTACCGGGGAGACACCGCCACCGCCAGGGCACCAGTTTCCCCAGGGCCAGCGCCTGCGGGCAAAGTGTAGAGCTTCTCCGGCCCAGATTGCAGTCGGGGAGCGGGTAACCGGAGGGAATCCACCGCTACCATCAGACAACACAGGTGCAAGGAAGAGAGACGTCACCGTCACCTACCGGGAGTGCAGGTGCAGCCGTCTGTGGGACCGTCCTACCAGCCGTTGGTTTACCGTACAAACTGTGTCCGAGTCTCAGGCTGAGTGAGTACCACAGTGCCGCAAGGCACAGCGCTGCCCCCGCGTCCCTGCGCCCACCGGGCCCTACACTTTACACCTCTTCACTGGGCCCCGGGATCACCAACCCCTACCCACGGAGGGGCAACACAACACCTGGCTGCTCCGCATCACCATCCCCGGGACCCCCATACTGAGCAGCGGTGGTGCAATCACCACAACCGTGGGTGGCGTCACGAACTATAACAATCCCCACACCCAATAAACACCCCCTTTCACTCACGGGCGAGGAGTGTCGCTTGAGACACCCCGGGATCCGGCCCACAGCTCGAGCCACCAGGAGCAGCTGCCGGACCCGAGCAGAAGGGGTGAGCGCGGTGTGCTGACACCCTCCTCCCCGCCCGCGACACATGCAGTACCCTGTGATGACCTGACTAGTCCAGGAGCGTCACAATGTCATCATGTGGCCTATCATGTGACCATTCTTCTGTGTTGAAATCTGGTGAATCTGATTTTTTTGGGGCCAATTTAGCATAAAATGGATCTGATCAAGTGAAGCTGGACATTTTCAGTCTGCTGTGATTCCTTTCCTAATATTATGTTTTTACCTTAATCCCAGTTAATGTGGATCCAGGAGCTGAAATATGGTCCGTCTCATACCTTGTCTGATACGGCGCTGATCCGGGTCACTCCTCACTTCTGTCTCATCCTGGAGAGAGTATCTGCTGTTCTCTGCTCATTGCAGTAATTGGCTTTTAGCGCTGACGTCTGTTTTGTCCTCTGATTTTTGAGGTTCCTAGAAAAACCATCAGACTCCAGTAATCCCGGGAGAGACCCTCAGTAATGTGCGGTGACATCTGCGGCTGCTTCTGGAGAATATCAGTCATAGGTTACGTGCGCTGCCATGTAGTGCTGAGATTATCGTGATAAATGGCCGAGGAGACACGGTGAAAAAAATACAAAATAATAAAATGTATGAAAATAAGATATAAAAGAGCTGAAAATGCCTAAAATCAACATATAAAACATATACATCAAGAAAACGGGCAACAATCATTTATAACAGTATTTTCTCTAAAATTTGAGTGGATAAAAATGAACAAAAAGTAATTAAATAAGGTTTAATATATATATATATATATATATATATATATATATATTGTATATATATATATATATATTGTATATATATATATATATATGTATATATATATATATAAAAAAATCCAAAATAATTTAAACCCTCAATAGTAATAATGTCGGTGATGTTCACACTTGTACAATGTACTTAAAGGTCTGATGTACATTGTAGCAACACATAAAAAAGAATAATTAATACTGTAATAAAATGTTTTTCTTTCCTTAAATAATCCGTCCTGATGGTTCCATTGCGGGTGTCGGGGTCGCCCTTTCTGGTTATTTTTTGCTCATAAGATAATTTTATCCTTATGAACACCATGGATGTGTGAGAAGGGCTGCGGTATCACATTTTCGGGTGTGCCAAGGATGGGTGAAGCTTCCTCCTGCCGCCTCCATCATTGTCTTGGGCTGGTGATGATGTCATCAGGCCCGCGTTCTTCGTTACGCCCTATCTTTTCCATAACCTGTAATCTCAGGACGAGGCAGGTTCAGGTTTTTACTTTGCTCAATTCTCAACCTCCCCAGAAAAAAATTCTAAAATGTCATATTTTTCCCTCCCGTGATGTCTGCGACGTGAAAGGAGACACCGTCGCATGGTTCTCATCACTAGCACTGACCTGGCAGAAAAGGGTTTAATACAACTAGTGTATGGTAAAAAAAACAAACAAAAAAAAAAAAACCCAAAAAAAACAAAAAACATTAAAAAAAGGAAAAGAACAGTCTGTCTGCTGCTTTGCACCAGAGTGATGCACCGCCGGGGACTCACCAGATTCACCGCCGGGGACTCACCAGATTCACGTTGACTTTTATGTCCACGACTATCGGTACAATTCCTACAAATCTGAATCACTTTTCTCATCTTTACACCATGTTCCAAATTATTATGCAATAATAATAATGAAGCTCATTGATAGTTTTGTGTCTCAGAGTCTTTGGATCACTGAAATCAATCTCAGATACCTGTGATAATTAGTTGTCAGGTGAGGCCCAATAAAAGGAGAACTGGATGTTCCACAATATTAAGCAGCCACAATATTCAAGTAACATGGGAAAGAAGAAGGATCTCTGCTGCCGAAAAGCATCACATAGTGCAATACCTTGGACGAGGGATGAAAGCATTAGATATTTCATGAAAACGTAAGTGTGATCATCGCACTGTGAAGAGATGTGTGGCTGATTTTGAGCACATACGTGTTTGTGCTGATAAAGGCAGAATGAGGAAGGTTGCTGCCAGGCGAGTCCATCGGATTAAGAGAGCAGCTGCTAAAAAGCCATTACACACCATCAAACAGATATCTGAAGCTGCTGGTGCCCCTGGAGTCCCTCCAACCTCAAGGTGCAGGGTCCTTCAAAGGCTTGCTGTGGTGCATAAACCTACTATTCGGCCACCCCTAACCAGTGATCACAAGCAGAAACGGCTGCAGTGGCCCAGACATACATGAAGACTAATTTTCAAACAGTCTTGTTTACTGATGAGTGTGGAGCAACCCTGGATGGTCCAGATGGATGGAGTAGAGGACGGTTGGTGGATGCCACCATGTCCCAACAAGGCTGCGACGTCAGCAAGGAGGTGGAGGAGTCATGTTTTGGGCTAGAATCATGAGGAGACATCTGGTAGGCCCCTTTAGGGTTCCTGAAGGTGTGAAAATGACCTCTGCAAAGTAGTATATAGAGATTCTGAATGACAACTTTCTTCCTTGGTACAAAAAGCAGAAACGTGTCTTCAGGAGCAAAATCATCTTCATGCATAACAATGCACCATCTCATGCTGCAAAGAATCCCTCTGTGTCATTGGCTGCTATGGGCATAAAAGGAGATAAACTCATGGTGTGGCCACCATCTTCCCCTGACCTCAACCCTATAGAGAACCTTTGGAGTATCATCAAGCAAACGTTCTATGAGGGTGGGAGGCAGTTCACATCAAAACAGCGGCTCTGGGAGGCGATTCTGACATCAGGCAAAGAAATTCAAGTAGAAACTCTCCACAAACTCACAAGTTCAATGGATGCAAGGATTGTGACGGTGACATCAAAGAAGGGTTCCTGTGTTACATGTAACTTGGCCTGTTAGGAGGTTTTGGATTTACATAGCTTTTTATTTCAGTGAATGTGACTAATAATGCTGCAAATTCCACAAATCAGCATTTTCAGTAAAACATATAAAATGTTTAGAAAGTCTGCTGTACCTAATAATTTGGAACAGGAAGATTATACTGTTATCATTGGGAGGTTCCTACAATAAAACTCGATGTATCCTCTAACGGGTGATGACTGTTATTAGACTGACTGTCATCTGCACCCACCATGTAGGAAAATCAGAGAAAAATATCATTTACATAATAATTTGGAACATGGTGTAGTTCTAAACTGAGTAGAAATAAGCAAAAACATAATAACACATCACGCAGGAATCCAGTAGAATGGCAAACGGCCGGCTTCTGTGTTGCTTAGCTAAAAAAGGGAAGGATTGTGGCCACCTCCCGCCTGGGCTTTCCAGTCCGATTTTCACTCACAGGCGGCCCGTCTTCTTCACACCGGAGGTCCTATCAGGTCTTTGGTGTCTCTAGAGCACACTAGGTCTTTCGATTTTATGATATCACGGCCCGATGCACGTCGTAAGGTCGCCAGGCCTTGTGTGCACTGTACGGACACAAGACCCGATGGGTGTGGAGATGACCGGAAGCCGGAGAGTGAGGAGCGGGAGCACCGGGATCTGCGTGGACAATGTGAGGACCCGGGACAGGTGAGTATTATTCTTGCATCCCCCTACGTTACACTCTGGGGTCTGCAGAGACATCATGGGCAATAACCCACATTAGATTCCATTAGCTTAAACGAAATTCCTGGCCAAATTAGAGCGAGCCTGTAAATTAGGCACAATCACTCATCACTAAAACTTCCCGTTTTCCACCACTCATAATTAGCGATGGACGAGGACTAAAAGCTCTGGTGCCCGTTACGTGAATTGAGCAGGTCAGATGCTCTGACGGGCTCTGCTCGAGTAACGAGAATGATGGAAGTCAATGGGAAGCTCAAGCATTTTCTCAGCAGCCCCCTGGGAGGCCTGGGGGGGCAGTAAAATAGATGAAATTGCTGGGAACACCACTGAAATGGAATGGGAACAGTATTGGGAAGACGTCTGGATGTATTTCTGACTCCCAGGTAGCTGCAGGGAAGTTAAACAATTAAATTTAATTAAATAATTAAAAAAGACAATGTGGGTCCTCCCTGTTTTTGATAACCAGCCAAGGTAAAGGAGACAGCTGAGGGCTGGTATTATCAAGCTATGAAGGCCCATGGTTATTTGGCAGGTTTCAGATTAAAACTAGCAGCCCGCTGCTACCATGGAAGTGGTGCATCCATTGAATGCTCCAATTCCGGAGCTTCATCCGGCTCTGTCTGATTGCCCTGGTGCAGTGGCAATCAGGGTAATACTTTTGGGATTGATTTCAGCTGTGTAATATCAGCTGGCATTAAACCCAGGGGTTAGTAACGGAGAGACGTCTATCAGACACCCCCATTACTACCCCAGTAATCCCAAATAACCTATACACACATGAAAGAATAGTTTATTTGAATAAATTCTCCCGCACACTATCTCTTGTTCACTAATTTATTTAAACCCCTCCCACAAACTTATGTATTTGACGTATTCTTTTGCATAGTGATCCCACGACGTCCTCGTCGAATGGTCTCCCGATCAGTCTCAGCCGTCAGTAATAAGTAAAGGAGAACGAGGTTATTCCATGTAAAACCTAGGGGAAAGCATATACTGGGCTGGAGTGGTGCGAGATGCCTGTGAGAGCACCTCCTGCAGGTCCATGCAGTCCGCGCTGGTGAGTGAGAGTGAGACCATTCCCTGAGACAGTAAAAGGACCCCCACTACCTGTACAGTACCTGTGCGATTGAAAACGCCATTTCACTATACCCGTTCCATATTCTGGTTCCAAGATATTATTCCAGAACATCCCTATAGTAACTGTGGGTGAGATTTTTCCTGAAAAAAGGATCCTCACTACAACCATAGCACCTGCTGGATACACCGTGGTACATAGTGGTGTAGATCATACTTCATAAAGGCTGCTGTGTCGCCCAGGGCTATAGGGTACTCGGTCCCGGGCGGTGTATTGCTGGGGAGAGGTCACTGGGTGGCCGTTGCAAGGTTCCGTGACCCTGGGGGTCGCTAATTTAAAAGGGGTGTATTTACAGGGGAGATTGGCTAAAAGTTTATATCATGATGCCACTTGTGGGTTGTGGCTAATTAGTGGGGCCGCCGCTGCACAGTTCTCACTTCTGGGGCTGGTATGGAGGCAACCTGGATGTTAGGCCCTCCGCAAGTAGGGCCAGGCCCCAGAGGATAGATGATGTTGATGGGTGCAGAAAGAAGGTAGGCCACACAAGGGGTTGCAGTGTAACTGGTTCCTTTACTCACAGTAAGATGGAAACTGGACACCTGAGAAAGGCTGGTGATGGTCTTGACCGCTGGTCCCCTTAGTCCCAGTGCCGGTTTAGTGACCTGGTGGCTTCTTTCCCCTGCACCTATCTCTGGTTGGTGGGCCCCCGTGGCTTGGAGCGTCTGGGGGTCCCCTCCTGGTAGTCTCTCTTTCACAGTCCGTATGATGGTAGCGTGAACCCTGTGGGGTCGGTTCTTCTGATCCTGTCCCCCTGTTTTCCTGTTGCTACTGTGTCCCGAACTTCAAGGTCAGTGAGGTCCTGGATGGTCCCCTTACTGTGCAAATTTTATCAAGTCTTCCTGGAACATTTGCCTGACCTAGGGTTCTGTACCCTGTCAGTTGTATGGTTCCGGGAGTACTGCACCGTACTCCACTGGCAACCACACGCCTGGGCCCTCAGATCACCGTCACACTCCTGTCAGTGCTTCCGCTCACCCTCGCTGTCACCTACTAACTACTGACTGACTGTCCACTGTCCGCCCCTCCCACCTGGTCGTCTAGTGGACTGGACCTGCTCCACCCCTAAGTGGCCATCCATTGGGTTCAACCCTAGTCTGTAACCAGTCCTTGGAGAAATTGGGGAGAAACAGGGATTAACTGGAGTGTTTGGTTGTTACCGGCACTGGTCTTCTGGGTCCCTGGGGGTAGGCCCTGCATCCTGGTGGGGATGCAGTATCTTGTAGCTCCCTGATGGATTTAGGGGCGCTACACTTCCATAGGTCTTCATTTACCATATTTTTCCAAAAATAAGATAGGGTCTTATATTATTTTTGTTTCCAAAAAAAGGTCCACGGATTATTTTTGGGGGAGGGCTTATTTTTTTCCATGAACATTAATCACACATTTATGCTTCAATTTACCTTGAAGGTGTTTGGCTAGCTTCAGCTTGAAGGTGCGAGGCCAGCTTTAGGGTTAGTAACCTTAGCCCTAACTTACATTCACAATTGCTGGTGCAGGGTCTCGGTAACACTTACTGACACTCTCAAAACACTTTGTGTGGCAGAGGTGTGGCACCCCTGACCTGGTCAGGCACCACTGAGTACTGCACCCACGCTGGGTAAGTGCAAACAGGTAATCCCAAAGGCTGAGTAGGGTGTGTACGCACAGACACATTGTAACCAGGTCTCACACACATTAGAGGGGACCCCTGGGCAGACCCAGGAGGGGGCGTGGCCTCCACATCTCAGCTAGTGGTGCGGTAGAGAAGCTGGAAGCGAGTTGTTGCAGTGGCAGTCAAGGGAAGAGGAGCTGGAGGTAGCCGAGTCTGAAGTGCAGACGCAGGAGAGCGAACACACTAGTCAGACCCTGCAAGTGTAGTGGCTGTTGGCGCGGGAGTACATTGCCACACAATCAGCCTGAAAGACTCCTGCAGAAGAGAAAGGACAGGCAGTTGAGTACGTGGACTCTTGGTAATGAAGCACGCACGGGGAACAGGTCCCTAGAGCCAGACATCCATTTAGTGGTCTGCTAAATCATGTAGGTGGTGGGACTAGAGGTTCCACACCAACCAACACAGAGTCCGAGCATCAGCAGCAACGAGGGGGCCTATAAGGAGGATTGAGCCTGAAGCCATCCACCTTGGTCCACGCTGCTAGCAAACGGGCCAGAAAGGGGAGAAAAGGCAGCTGCACCTTCCCTGGATGAATCCCACGGTACTTTAAGTCAGGGGTTGTCCGAAACAAGAAGTGCTAGGAAGGTGAGTCAGCAGTTACCCCTATACCAGCCTGAAGGATACCTAGTTCTCTCTGGTCTATCTCAGTATCGCCCGGGTTACCTCACAGAAAACAACTGAAAGTGAGTAAAAGCCGTGAAAGACATTCTGGACTCTGTCTGAATTCTTCTGCGACCTGTGGTTCCACATACACACATCTGAGCCCCTGGGGCCAGCCTCACTCTCGGGAGGCCATACCACCAGACTGCAGACACCATCAGTCCCACACGCTCATTAAACTGCAGTGGCGATCACTACCCTGACCGCAAACCGAGAGTGGCGTCACGACTCCTATGAAAGTGAACCTGACATACCTGTTGCCAGAAGGGTCCCTCAAGAGAAGTCCCCGAAGTGTCTCGGAGGCAACCGCTGCAGCACTGGGGTGGGCAACTTAGTGGCATTCTTCTTCTCTATGCGGCCGGGAGGGGGCAGATGGTGGGAGTCTGGAGCAGGACTCGGGAATGGTGGTTGAGACGTCACACGCGGCTGCTTCTGCTTGAGCGAGCAGGGCCAGCTGGGAGGTGGGATACAAGTGGTGGCACTCGAGAGGCAGGAGGTGGGATCCTGGAACAGCAGCCAAACCCACACTGTAGCCCATAGCGGCTGGGAGGCGGGACCCAGGAGGCAGCATTCGGGAGGTGGGACTCAAGAGTGGCAACCAAGCAAATGTCGCGGGCGGGGAGGAGGGTGTCAGCACACTACGCTCACCCCCTTCTGCTCGGGTCCGGCGGTTGCTGCTCAGTGGTGGCTCGAGCTGTAGGCCGGATCCCGGGGGTTCTCGAGCGGCACTCCTCGCCCGTGAGTGAAAGGGGTTTGTTGGGTGTGGGGATTGTTTATTGTCCGTGACGCCACCCACGGTTGTGGTGATTTCACCACCGCTGCTCAATATGGGGATCCCGGGGATGGTGATGCGGAGCAGCCAGGTGTTGTGTTGCCCCTCCGTGGGTAGGGGTTGGTGATCCCGGGGCCCGGTGATGAGATGTGAGATGCAGGGCCTGGTGGGCGCAGGGACGCGGGGGCAGCGCTGTGCCTTGCGGCACTGTGGTACTCACTCAGCCTGAGACGTTGACACAGTTTTACGGTAAACGGCTGGTTGGACGGGTCCCTCGGATGGTTCACGGTGCTGCGGTTCCCTGCAGTTGGCGGTGATGGTCACTCTTCCCTGCACCTATGTTACATCTATTGGTAGCGATGGGTTCCCACCGGTTACCCGCTCCCCGACTACAATCTGGGCCGGAGGAGCTCCACACTTTGCCCGCAGGCGCTGGCCCTGGGGAAACTGGTGCCCTGGCGGTGGCGGTGTCTCCCCTGTAATGGTTGAGCTGTTGCCTTCAATCGGGACTTGGTTGTTGGGGGATCTACGTCCCCTTCACTGACGGATTCGGCAAATTATGGCGACTCCTAGCCTTGCCGGGGTCCGAGAGGCCCCTGCCCTGGTACTGACTGTCCTTTGCACGCTGCTCCAGACCGCCGGGTCACCACCCGTCCGCGGTCCTTCCAGGAACCTCCAAACAGTCCCACTCCAGACAATCTCCGCCGTCTGCTGACCTTGCTGTCTCCGTCCAGGCACACAGCCTCAGACCACTTCAGGCTGTACTAAACTGCCACTTTGCACTTTCTCTACTTTCACTTCTCTGTCACTTCAGCTTTCTTCTTCAGCTCCACTACACTTCACTTCCTTCCACTTCCTCCTCCCTGGCTGAACTGCCTGCTCCTTCCTGCCTCCAGGGCTATGAACTCCTTGGTGGGTGGACACCAACCGCCTGGCTCCACCCCCTGGTGTGGACACTAGCCCCTGGAGGAAGGCAACAAGGATTTCTGGTTAGCTGGTGTACCTGCAGGGAATGTGGGGTGTGTGTGTTGTTGTGACCTGTGACCCCTGGCTTGCCTAGGGCGTCACATTCCCCCTTAGCAAAATGCAGACCGTCCTCGGGCTGCCCGTCCAACACCGGTTTTATTTTCCTTTTTGTTTTCTGTAAAAGATATAACATGGTAACGGTAACATATATACATTTTTAATAAATCTTCCCTTAACGGGAGGCACATTTCTTAAACGTTGCATAACGGTTTACGGTTACGGTTTCCGCTCTCTCCCACCCAAGCAACCTGGCCCTGATGCTGCCCCTAAAGCCCAGGCAGCACCCCTTGACCCACAGTCCAGCACACGGTACCCGAGCGGGATCTGTCCTTCCCTCCAGAGGGTAGCCTCCGGTTCCTTTGGTGGCTGGGCCCCAGCCTGCTCTGCTGAGGGCCCTCCCTCCAACCTGCCTCTCCGGAGGCGGCATTGCGGAAACGGTAACGGCAAACAACATATTTACAAGCCACTTAACGTTTGTGGTTGCCCTGCAAGTTCACGGGCTTGTCCATGGATAGTTCCCATGCAAAACTTTTTAAACGGTCCCCACGGGGACAACGGTGCCAGCTCCGGCCGGTTGCAAATCACAACAGACAATCAGGTAACGTACTCGGTAATCATTTTCTTATCATTTGCTGTAACCTTTTTCAAACTTTTAAACAACACTTCACACAGACTTTGGTGGTGGTCCCAACAGGGACTGGACAACGGTGCTCCGCTGCCCTACTCCTGATATTCAGCTAACGCAGCTCCATCCCCCTCCACCAGCATATCCAACATGCACTGACATGCCTGCGGTGACAGGGGCACCCGGTACCCATTTCCACCGGTACACGGGGCATGGACGACCACTGGGGCTCCTACATAGTGGGAACGCTCGCTTGCTCCTTCAACTGCAACAGCGGACCCGGAGCTGGGGCAGGAGTCGTCATCTCTTGTTCCTGCGTCAGGCGGGTTGCCGCCAGCTGCCGCAGCCTCCTGGTCTCCAGCATCCAACACTTCAGCCCCTTCTGCGGTAGCACGGAGCAGCAGAGTAGGCGAGCTCATACTGAGGCGCCCCATAAGTAACGGCAAGGGCGATGCCTAGGCCGAGACTAGGCCGGGCCCCTCAGCCACAGCGGCCGGTCCAGGTAGGACATAGGGACGTGGGTCACCAGTCGACTCTGCTACATCCATTCCCCCTCCGTACCTCGGGGCAGTCGTAGTCAGCATCTGTCACGGGCGGGGAGGAGGGTGTCAGCACACCGCGCTCACCCCTTCTGCTCGGGTCCGGCGGCTGCTCCTGGTGGCTCGAGCCGTGGGCCGGATCCCGGGGTGTCTCGAGCGACACTCCTCGCCCGTGAGTGAAAGGGGGTGTTTGTTGGGTGTGGGGATTGTTATAGTTCGTGACGCCACCCACGGTTGTGGTGATTGCACCACCGCTGCTCAGTGTGGGGGTCCCGGGGATGGTGATGCGGAGCAGCCAGGTGTTGTGTTGCCCCTCCGTGGGTAGGGGTTGGTGATCCCGGGGCCCGGTGATGAGATGTGAAGTGTAGGGCCTGGAGGGCGCAGGGACGCGGGGGCAGCGCTGTGCCTTGCGGCACTATGGTACTCACTCAGCCTGACACACGGACACAGTCTGTACGGTAAACCAACGGCTGGTAGGACGGTCCCACAGACGGCTGCACCTGCACTCCCGGTAGGTGACGGTGACGTTTCTCTTCCTTGCACCTATGTTGTCTGATGGTAGCGGTGGATTCCCTCCGGTTACCCGCTCCCCGGCTGCAATCTGGGCCGGAGGAGCTCTACACTTTGCCCGCAGGCGCTGGCCCTGGGGAAACTTGTGCCCTGGCGGTGGCGGTGTCTCCCCGGTAATGGTCGGGCTGTTGCCGTCAATCGGGACTTGGTTGTTGGGGGATCTGCGTCCCCGTCACTGACGGATTTGGCAAATTTGGCGACTCCTAGCCTTGCCGGGGTCCGAGAGGCCCCTGCCCTGGTGCTGACTGTCCTTCGGAACACTGCTCCAGACCACCGGGCACACAGCCAACGGGGTCCTTCCAGGAACTTCCAAACGGTCCCCCTCCAGACAGTCACCGCCGTTGCTGACCTTGCTGTTCTGGCCCTCACAAAGTTGGACCATTCAGGCTGTCTTTCTCTTCTGTTACTTTGCTTGCTTTTCCTCCTTTACTACTTTCCTTCCTTCACTTTCACTTTCGCTTTCTTAACTCCTCTACTTAGCTCCTCACTCCTGCTCCTCCCTGAGCTATCTGCCTGGTTACTTCCTGCCTCCAGTGTTGTGAGCTCCTCGGTGGGCGGAGCCAACCGCCTGGCCCACCCCCTGGTGTGCATCATCAACCTCTGGAGGAAGGCAACAAGGATTTCTGGTTAGCAGGTGTGCCTACCTGGAGTGTGGGGTGCGGTGGTGTTGTGACCTGTGTCCCCTGGCTTGCCCAGGGCGACACATTCCCCCTTAGCAAAATGCAGACCGTCCGCGGGCTGCCGTCCTACACCGGTTTTATTTTTCTGTAAAAGGGGATAACAAGGGTTAATCAAACATCAATACATTTTTAATCATAACTCTTCCCAAGACGGGAGGCACATTTTCTTAAACGTTGCAACGGTATACGGTCACGGTTTCCGCTCTCTCCCACCCAAGCAACCTGGCCCTGATGCTGCCCCTAAAACCCAGGCAGCACCCCTTGACCCACAGTCCAGCACAAGTCACCCGAGCGGGATCTGTCCTTCCCCTCCAGAGGGTGGCCACCGGTTCCTTTGGTGGCTGGGCCCTGGCCTGCTCTGCTCAGGGCCCTCCCTCCAACCTGCCTCTCCGGAGGCGGTATTGCGGAAACGGTAACGGTACCCAACATATTTACAAGCCACTTAACGTTTGTGGTGCCCTGCAGAGTTCACGGGCTTGTCCATGGCTAGTTCCCATGCAAATAAACTTAAACGGTCCCCACGGGGACAACGGTGCCGGCTCCAGCCGGTTGCAAATCACAAACAAATCTGGTGAAGTACTCGGTCATTTTCATTTTCATCATTTCAAACTTTCAAACTTTTTCAAACAAACACACAACTTCAGTGGTGGTCCCAACGGGGACGGTGCAACGGGCATCCGCTGCCTTTTGCGGCTTAACAGTCCATTCTCAATCGCGGGGCTCTAGTGCCACCTTCACACGGTGCACCGCTCTGGACCCCAATGGTAGCTCGCTGCAGGCGATCTTCTTCCATATTCATGCGGGCATGCACATCCGCTCTACACCCCTCTCGGGCATCGATCTCCCTGCGCAGCTGCTGTTGCCGCCGCTCCCAGCCGGGAGTACTTTCTGTTTGCTCCGGTTCAGCATGTGCGGGGGACGGACCCAGCCAGAGTCCCTCCGTGTCGGCTACGACCGGCACCTTCAGTAATGAGGGACCCCGCTGTGACATGGCCTCCTCTGCCTCCTGGCAGCTGCATCCCCGCCGTGCCTCCGGTGCATCTTTGCTGACGGGCTCAGCCTTTGGCTTCTTCCATAGAAGCGGTTCAGGGTGGTCATGAACTTCTGCTGCAGGTCGGTCCGCCGGGGCGGATTGGCAGGGTACCGCTACCGGTGGTGGTGGTAGCGGGCCTAGTGGCGGGGCAGCAGCAGCTAACGCGGGTAGCGGGAGAGGCAGCAGGGTGAACGGGTGTAGGCCGGGCCCCTCAGCCGCAGCGGCCGATCCCTCGGGAATACAGGGACGTGGGTCTCTTACCCGTTCCTCCAAATCTTCCTCCACCTCGCATCTCCGCACAGCAGCCACCACTTCCACCATGTCGGCCTCCCACTCCTCCAGGAGGAGCTGCACGCGGACCTGCAGACGGCTGCTTAGCTGGGCGGTCCGGACTTCCACCCACGCCGCCATGCCGGGCGCGGGGACCACGGTGTTGTTGGTCGGACTCAGCATCTTTAGCAGCGGCCTCTTCCAGGAACCAGTAAATGGCCGCAGGGTCCTGGCGTCCCTGCTTCCACAGCCGCGCTCACATGCGGCCAGCCGCCATTTCGTCCCCCTTAGCTCTTTCCGGCCCCTCCTCTCTCGGGGCGGGGTTTTGGCCTTCGCGCTTCTACTGCTCGAGAAGACGCTCGAGCGGGAACTTTTCGCGCCAAAGATGGCGGCTTCTGAAATTTTTCTGCCGGATGCCTCCGGCGGTAACAAGGCGCACCTCTACCTGACGGCAGAGCGGTAAGATCCTGTTCGTGACGCCAAGTTGTCGCGGGTGGGGAGGAGGGTGTCAGCACACCGCGCTCACCCCTTCTGCTCGGGTCCGGCGGCTGCTCCTGGTGGCTCGAGCCGTGGGCCGGATCCCGGGGTGTCTCGAGCGACACTCCTCGCCCGTGAGTGAAAGGGGGTGTTTGTTGGGTGTGGGGATTGTTATAGTTCGTGACGCCACCCACGGTTGTGGTGATTGCACCACCGCTGCTCAGTGTGGGGGTCCCGGGGATGGTGATGCGGAGCAGCCAGGTGTTGTGTTGCCCCTCCGTGGGTAGGGGTTGGTGATCCCGGGGCCCGGTGATGAGATGTGAAGTGTAGGGCCTGGAGGGCGCAGGGACGCGGGGGCAGCGCTGTGCCTTGCGGCACTATGGTACTCACTCAGCCTGACACACGGACACAGTCTGTACGGTAAACCAACGGCTGGTAGGACGGTCCCACAGACGGCTGCACCTGCACTCCCGGTAGGTGACGGTGACGTTTCTCTTCCTTGCACCTATGTTGTCTGATGGTAGCGGTGGATTCCCTCCGGTTACCCGCTCCCCGGCTGCAATCTGGGCCGGAGGAGCTCTACACTTTGCCCGCAGGCGCTGGCCCTGGGGAAACTTGTGCCCTGGCGGTGGCGGTGTCTCCCCGGTAATGGTCGGGCTGTTGCCGTCAATCGGGACTTGGTTGTTGGGGGATCTGCGTCCCCGTCACTGACGGATTTGGCAAATTTGGCGACTCCTAGCCTTGCCGGGGTCCGAGAGGCCCCTGCCCTGGTGCTGACTGTCCTTCGGAACACTGCTCCAGACCACCGGGCACACAGCCAACGGGGTCCTTCCAGGAACTTCCAAACGGTCCCCCTCCAGACAGTCACCGCCGTTGCTGACCTTGCTGTTCTGGCCCTCACAAAGTTGGACCCTTCAGGCTGTCTTTCTCTTCTGTTACTTTGCTTGCTTTTCCTCCTTTACTACTTTCCTTCCTTCACTTTCACTTTCGCTTTCTTAACTCCTCTACTTAGCTCCTCACTCCTGCTCCTCCCTGAGCTATCTGCCTGGTTACTTCCTGCCTCCAGTGTTGTGAGCTCCTCGGTGGGCGGAGCCAACCGCCTGGCCCACCCCCTGGTGTGCATCATCAACCTCTGGAGGAAGGCAACAAGGATTTCTGGTTAGCAGGTGTGCCTACCTGGAGTGTGGGGTGCGGTGGTGTTGTGACCTGTGTCCCCTGGCTTGCCCAGGGCGACACACATCTCCACTTCGCTGGTCCACTGCTCCATCATCTGGAGGATTTGTTCCTGCTGACGCTGGTGGAACTGAATCACCCGGGCCCTCATCCAGGCCACGGTCCCGGGCTCAGGATCTGGCACAGTCTCTACTGGGACTTCGGGCACCACGCTGTTAAGGGGCCGCGGTTCTAGCGGTTCCCCTTGGTGCACTTCAGGACCGTCTTGGACGTCTGCAGCCGGCTGGTCCGCCGGAGCGGCTGGGCAGGGTATCGCTACCGGTTGGGCAGGTAGCGGGCCTAATGGCGGGGCGGCAGCAACTATCACGGGTAGCGGGGAGAGAGGCAGGGTGAGCGGAAGCCGGCCGGGCCCCTCAGCTCCAACGGCCGATCCCTCAGGAATACAGGGGCGTGGGTCGCTTACCCGCTCCTCCAACTCCTCTTCAACCTCGCGTCTCCACATAGCAGCCACCACGTCCGCCATGTCGGTCTCCCACTCCTCCAGGAGGAGTTACATATGAGCCTGCAGATGGTTACTCAGCGGGACGGTCCGGTCCCTCAACCACGTCGCCGTGCCGGGCTCGGGGGCTTCCTCGTTGGGAGTTGGGTTGTACATCTTGGCAATCGTGCCTTCCAGGAACCCAGTATGTCTGCAGAGTCCTGGCGTCCCTGCTTTTATAGCTGCAGCTACATGCAGCCAGCCGCCATCGCGTCCCCCTTAGCTCTTTCCGGCCCCTCCTCTCTCAGGGCGGAGTTCTGGCCTTCGCGCCTCTGCTGCTCGAGAAGACGCTCGAGCGGGAACTTTTCGCGCCAAAGATGGCGACTTCTGGAAATTTTCAGCCGGATACCTCCGGCGGTCACAAGGCGCACCTCTACCCAACGGCAGAGCGGTAGGATCCTGTTCGTGACGCCAAGTTGTCGCGGGCGGGGAGGAGGGTGTCAGCACACTACGCTCACCCCCTTCTGCTCGGGTCCGGCGGTTGCTGCTCAGTGGTGGCTCGAGCTGTAGGCCGGATCCCGGGGGTTCTCGAGCGGCACTCCTCGCCCGTGAGTGAAAGGGGTTTGTTGGGTGTGGGGATTGTTTATTGTCCGTGACGCCACCCACGGTTGTGGTGATTTCACCACCGCTGCTCAATATGGGGATCCCGGGGATGGTGATGCGGAGCAGCCAGGTGTTGTGTTGCCCCTCCGTGGGTAGGGGTTGGTGATCCCGGGGCCCGGTGATGAGATGTGAGATGCAGGGCCTGGTGGGCGCAGGGACGCGGGGGCAGCGCTGTGCCTTGCGGCACTGTGGTACTCACTCAGCCTGAGACGTTGACACAGTTTTACGGTAAATGGCTGGTTGGACGGGTCCCTCGGACGGTTCACGGTGCTGCGGTTCCCTGCAGTTGGCGGTGATGGTCACTCTTCCCTGCACCTATGTTACATCTATTGGTAGCGATGGGTTCCCACCGGTTACCCGCTCCCCGACTACAATCTGGGCCGGAGGAGCTCCACACTTTGCCCGCAGGCGCTGGCCCTGGGGAAACTGGTGCCCTGGCGGTGGCGGTGTCTCCCCTGTAATGGTTGAGCTGTTGCCTTCAATCGGGACTTGGTTGTTGGGGGATCTACGTCCCCTTCACTGACGGATTCGGCAAATTATGGCGACTCCTAGCCTTGCCGGGGTCCGAGAGGCCCCTGCCCTGGTACTGACTGTCCTTTGCACGCTGCTCCAGACCGCCGGGTCACCACCCGTCCGCGGTCCTTCCAGGAACCTCCAAACAGTCCCACTCCAGACAATCTCCGCCGTCTGCTGACCTTGCTGTCTCTGTCCAGGCACACAGCCTCAGACCACTTCAGGCTGTACTAAACTGCCACTTTGCACTTTCTCTACTTTCACTTCTCTGTCACTTCAGCTTTCTTCTTCAGCTCCACTACACTTCACTTCCTTCCACTTCCTCCTCCCTGGCTGAACTGCCTGCTCCTTCCTGCCTCCAGGGCTATGAACTCCTTGGTGGGTGGACACCAACCGCCTGGCTCCACCCCCTGGTGTGGACACTAGCCCCTGGAGGAAAGCAACAAGGATTTCTGGTTAGCTGGTGTACCTGCAGGGAATGTGGGGTGTGTGTGTTGTTGTGACCTGTGACCCCTGGCTTGCCCAGGGCGTCACACAAACATCATAGCGCAGTAGCGACCAGGAGGCAGAAACCAAGCTATAACACTCAGGAGGCAGGACTTAGGAGTGGATGAGCAGATTTTACCCTGCCATGGTGGGAGGAAGAGGCAGGACAATTTGGTACCTACATTATGCATATTACTGGGCCTCCAGTGTTAGGTTATGTCTCTGTGATGTTAGTGACATACCCTAGCACCTAGCACTGGAGGTGCTGACTAACTAGGGCTTATTTTTGGAGTAGGGCTTACTCCAAAAATCCCTAAAAATAAAACTAAGGTGGGCTTTGCACATTATGACATCGCAAGCCGATGCTGCGATGTCGAGTGCGATAGTCCCCGCCCCCGTCGCAGGTACGATATCTTGTGATAGCTGGCGTAGCGAAAATTATCGCTACGCCAGCTTCACATGCACTCACCTGCCCTGCGACCGTCGCTCTGGCCGGCGACCCGCCTCCTTCCTAAGGGGGCGGGTCATGCGGCGTCATAGCGACGTCACACGGCAGGCGGCCAATAGCGGCGGAGGGGCGGAGATGAGCAGGATGTAAACATCCCGCCCACCTCCTTCCTTCTCATTGCAGCTGGGAGGCAGGTAGGAGATGTTCCTCGTTCCTGCGGCTTTACACACTGCAATGTGTGCTGCCGCAGGAACGAGGAACAACATCGTACCTGTCGCTGCAGCGGCATTATGGAAATGTCGGAGAATATGTGGCGCCCTGGACTAGCCAGGTCGTCACAGGTACTACAACATATACCCCCACCCTGAGACAGGCACATCAGCCAGACACAAAATCCTTGTTGCCTCCCTCCGGGGGACTGATGTCCACACCAGGTGGGGTGGAGCCAGGTGGTTGGCCCCACCCACTGAGGAGTTCACAGTCCTGGAGGCGGGAAAAGGAAGGCAGTGCAGTTAGGGAAGTAAAGGAGTAAGGAGTGAAGAAGAAGTAGAGGAGCAGACTGACCGTGTCCGGGTGTGTGACCCGGGCACCAAGAGCAAGGTTGGCAGACGGTGGTGGCCTTCTGCAGGAGAGGCAGATCAACGCGGAACCGTAGGACCGGGGACGGGCGGTGGCCCGCCGGTACCGAATCGGGGAGCGAAGTGAAGCCAGCACACTCAGGCAGGGCCTACGGACCACGACCAGGCTTGGAGTCGCCATTAGAGGTCAAATCCGTCAGTGACCGGAACCCCAGGGGTTTCCTAACAGCCAAAACCCGATTGAAGGCAACTGTCCAACCAGCAAAAGGAAATACAGGTACCGCCACAGCTAGAGTTCCAAGGGTCAGAGCCTGCGGGCAAAAGGGCACCTCCAGCACATATATACGCTGAGGAGCAGGTTACCGGTGGGAATCCATCGGGACCGAACATACACAAAGGTGCAGGGAAAGGCAGCCACTACTAACCATCCAGGAGAAGCCACAGCAGCCGGCTGCGGGACCCGTCCATCCAGCCGTTTGGTTTACCAGAGACTATGCGTACCTTTGTGGCTGAGTGAGTACTACCGTGCCGTCTGGCACCGCGCTGCGCAGTCCAGGCGACCCTGTACCTTGCCAACCCTGCCTCCCTGTCATCTCACCGGGCCCCGGGACCACCAACCCCTACCCACTGAGGGGAAAACAACATCCCAGCTGCTCCCTGCCATCGCTCCCGGGATCCCCGTCACCCGCAGCGGTGGTACCCAACCTCACCACAACCCGTGGGTGGCGTCACGGACCAAATCCCCAAACCAAACTACCCCCTTTCACTCACGGGCGAGGAGCGCCGCTCGAGTCCCCGGATCCGGCCCACCGCTCGAGCCACCGAGCAGCCATCGCAGCACCGCTGGACCCGAGCGTTAGCGAGCGCAGCGCAGCGGCGTCCTTTCCCGCCCGCGACAAATACACCGATGATACGATAACGACGCTTTTTCGCTCGTTCATCGTATCAAAAAGGTTTTACACACTACGACATCGCAAGTGACGCCGGATGTGCGTCACTTTCGATTTGACCCCACCGACATCGCACCTGCGATGTCGTAGTGTGCAAAGTACCCCTAAGGCTTATTCTTGGGTGAGGGCTTATTTTTGGAAAAACAGGGTACCTCTTTGACCCTCCGCTGGCTCATATATCATAATCTATAGTAAACAGTCTCTGCCTGGGTTCCTGTCTACACACAGGCCTCAAAACGGATCCCTGACCAACCATTTTGAAGCTCTCACAGAGACTATTCCACCCAGGTTAGAGGTCTACAGTCCTCCTATGCATCTTATGCTATATGTGAATATTCCTTACTTGCCTTATTCATATAGATCATATCCCCTCATGAAGGCCAATTTTCTTTCACATTAGAGCATCACTAAAGAAAGCAAGTTTCTCATACTCCTTATTCTGGACTTCTCATATTCTCACATTTCATCTGGGGTGCCAGAATTATACCCTCTAGTTAACTATCCCGTAATGTCCAGGAGACAATTTGCCAGATTCCCAGAAGGCTCGGCACATTTCTATAGGTCCCAATCTAATCTAAAGCGCATTCACTTCTCGCAGTTGCACCTTTGAGGGTCACATTTAAGGTCCGCCATCAAGCTGCTGTCTGCTATGAAACCCTGGGGTAGGGGGACCTGCAGGAACTGGGAGCAGAAAATCTGCAACCTTTGGTGGAAATCTGTATGTAGTCATGGGCCTGGGGTCTGTACTTTCTTAAAGTTTCTAGATTACTACAGTAAATTATAGTTTTGGCCTATACAAATGGGTTTGGCTCAAAGCAAAAAGGTTTGCATAATGACCTTGGTGCGCCTCTTCTCAAAAGTTGACATGGCAAATACATTGTTAATTTACTGCAGAAACTTCACAAAATCCCAAAAATTTCTTGCAAAATAAAAGCATAACATTGAGCTCTGAAATGCTAATGTAAAAGTGAAATAAGGCTGTTAGTGAGCCGGTACGACCATCGCTCCCCCATCTGCAGATCTGGCTGCATGACACGTGTGTTGGCTAAATTTAGCCATTTTTTAATATCGGCCCTTTGATTATAAGTCACCCAGATCCTGGGATCACATCGGAGTTTGCCGGCTGAGCCTGGAATCAGACACTTTTCCTAAGTTCTTCGAAGCTTCAGTCCTTGGGTCAGGCCAGGGACACTTGTTGTTTTCCTTCTTGAAGGGCTTGTCCAATATTTTTTCAGGTGTAGTTGAAGCGCAGAAGGACGGTGGGAAATCCATACTAATAATATTTATCCTCCAAATTAATGGAGGAATGACACAGTAATAACCCCTTCATTCCTATTCCGGAATGTCCCTGTCACGGGGCAGCGCAGGAAGGACCAGTGAAAGCATAATTGATATTTTTACAAGTGGAACGACCTGTCGAGGGTCTGGTTAGTCATCGTATGGGGAGACCTGCCCTGAGCTGCGATGTATGAACTCCATCATGGAGACACTGCACTTGTACAAACCTGCTCCAAAAGTCATTTATTCTCATTACTGAGCCAGACAACGAGATGCAGAGGGCCACCCAGTGACTATGTATGGAGTCAGCCACGTGCTGAAACAACAGACCACCGGCCTTCACCACGGATCTTATCATGAAGGTTTTATTTGACTTTGAGGTTTAGACTGAGTCAAGTCATTAGTAGAATGGGTCGTTCCAAGAAGCTCCTTGAGAACGTCATAATTGGACTCTTCCCCTAACAGACTGTTCTTCAGGTTTGTTCCTTGATAGATGCTAGATATCACCTGAGTTCTCTGTTAAGCTCTTCTCTACCATTCTTACATAATTCTAAAATTACTCATCATAGATGAAGAAACACCTATCCTCAACCCTTCCCTCCGTAAGACCCTCATGGTCTGAATATGTCCCTGCCGGATGGGATTTGCATTAATAAGTAATGGTCCATGTTCCATGAGGCATTACAGGCATGTAGGGGATCATAGTGAGGGCTCTACAGGTACGTCAGGGAATATGGGGGGGTCTTGAGGTGGCCATGAGGATCAGAGTTGAATGGTGAGGTATCTGAAGACATATTTTGTTGAGAAGGATCTATGCATTGTTGGGGGTTACAGATGGAGACGTTTGAGATTATAGTGATGGTGTAAGAGTCTATAGACATTATACCAGGTGGTAGAGGATTATATTAGGGTTAATAATGTAGCAGCGAGGGATCTACAGACATGTCAGGGAATATGTGGGGGGGTCATTCGGAGCCCGTGGGTATCAGAGTGGGACAGTGAGGCATCTAGGGACATGTTGTATTGAGAAGGATCTATGGATTGTTGGGGGTTACAGATGGAGACATTTGAGATCGTAGTGGTGATGTGAGAGATCTATGGACTTTTTAGGGATTATACCAGGTGGTAAAGGATTATGTTGGGGATTATAATGGGGCAGTGAGAGATGTACTGGCACGTCAGGGAATATGGGAGGGTCATGAGGTGGTCGTGGGGATCAGAGTTGAATGGTGAGGCATCTGGGGACATGTTCTATTCAGAAGGCTCTATGGATAGTTGGAGGTTACAGATGGAGAAATTTGAGATTTTAGTGGTGGTGTGAGAGATCTATTGACATTTTAGGAATTATACGAGGTGGTAAAGGATTATCTTGGGGATTATAATGGGGCAGTGAGGTATCTCCAGGCACGTCAGGGAATATAGGGGGGGGTCATGAGGTGCCTGTGTGGGTCAGAGTGGGACAGTGAGGCATCTGTGGACATGTTTGATTGAGAATGGTCTATGCGTTATTGAGGGTTACAGATGGAGACATTTGAGATTATAAAGGTGGTGTGAGAGATCTATGGACATTTTAGGGATTATACCAGGTGGTAAAGGATTATGTTGGGGATTATAATGGGGCAGTGAGGGATCTACAGGCATGTTTGGAATTATACTGGTTTCTAACCAAGTATTTCAGTAAATTTAGGGTCAAATTTCTCATTAAACAAATTGGCTACATTTTCACACACAGACACATATAACTTAGACCATGCCCGACAGAGTGGCAGCCTTGTTTTCAGAGCTGCTCCTCTTGGACATGTTGCTCAATCTTGGCGTCTCTGCTTCCCGAGCTTTCTCTGCAGGAGTCATGGGTGGCAGGTTGGTCTTGCCCAGTATGGATGCACTATGTGCGTAATGTTCCCGTTTCCATCTCTTGTCCCTATGGTCGGTAATTAATTCTTCTGCTATTTTCCTTTGATTCGTGAATGTAATCCTAATGCAATGTAACAATTCAATACTCATTGTTTCCCTTTCTGTGTAGGAATTGCACTGACTTGATGGGTGGAAAAAGATTTTCTTGTCACTTTCTTGATGAGATCTCACAGGAGTAATTCCTCCTCCTCAGCCCACATCTGACTAATGAAGGAGCCGACCATCACCGTGCTGAGAGTAATTACCCTTTAGACAAGTTTGACATTTCTCCGCAGCGTTTCCTGCTTCTGCTTGTCGGGGGTTTCATAACCCTAATTCCTCGAAGGTTCGTCATCTAATAGCATCGCTTGTAATCCACAATACGCTCTTCTAACCTCTCCTTGGTGGACGCTGGGGATCATTCACACATCGAGTGACTGTCGCGCCCAGGTATTGGGGTAATCGGTCCCGGGCAGTATATGTCTTGGGAATGTCACGGTGGTGGCCGTTGCCCGGTTCCGTGCCCTGGGTCCTTTTTGTAATGGGGCGTATTTACAGGGGATTAGGTTAGTGTTCATTTGTGACGCCACTTGCGGTGTTGCGGCTATAGGTATGGAGCCGCCACTGCACAATGTCCACTACTGGGGCTGGTGTTAATGGCAGCCTGGATGGTGGGAACTCCGCAAGCAGGGACGGGCCCCAGAGGATGGGTGATGTGACGGGCGTCGGAAGAAGGTAGTCCACACAGAGGTAGGTATAGTGCAACTGGTCTTTACTCACTGCTGATTGATGGTAACTGGTTACCCGATTCCGAGGAGTGTCGCCTCCAGGCTCCCTTTGTTCCAGTGCCAGTTCAGTACTCTGGTACCTTCTTCCCCTGAATCTGTCTCTAGTAAATGGGTCCCTGTGGCGTAGAGCAACTGGGGGTCCCCGTCCGGTGGTTTGTCCACATCTGTCCGCCTGACGTTAGCGTGAACCCTGTGGGGTTGGAGTTTCTGGTCCTGTGGTCCTGTCCCCAGTTCTCCTTTTGCTACTGAGTCTTCGGATTCTTTAGGGTCAGCGAGGTCCTTGATGGTCCCCTCACTGTGCAGGTGTTAACAGGTCGTCTTGGAGCTCTTTCCTGTCCTAGGGTCCTGTACCCCGTTGGTGTGTAGTTCCAGGAGTACTCCACAGTACTCCACCGGCAACTACTCTCTTGGGTACCAGGTTACCGTTAACTCGAGTCAGAACGTCTCCTCACATCCACTCCTCTCCTTCTCTGACACTCACTACTCTCCACAGTTTACCTCTCCTACCTGGTCAACTAGTGGACTGGACTGGCTCCACCTCTAGGCGGCCATCCATTGGTCCAACCCTAGCTATGTACCATTGTATGGGGGATTGTTGAGGAAAACTGAGATTACCTGGGTTTTTGGTGTTACTAGTCTCCCAGGGACCTAGGGGGTAGGCCCCACATCCTTGTGGGGATGTAGAACCTTGTAGCACACTGATGGCTTCAGGGGTGCTACATGACACTGCTTGTACTAGTATAAGGTCATTACATTGTCGGCATGAATAGTCAAGGTGCACTAGCGGACACAGACAGAAAAGGGCCCCTGCGCAAGAACAATGTGTGTGCCCTTATCAGTCCATTAATGCTTAAAAATGGACAATTCCACCTATTTTGGAGGTAGAAATGTCCCCCTGACCTCTTGGGCCCCTGTGTGGCTGCCGTGGCAATGCCCTCAATGGCATTTTCCAGAACAGTTGGGTTATTTGAACATGTAGGTTGTTCTTGCAGGAGGTACTTGAACATGGAAGGGTTTCATTCTTGGTCATGATTAATTACCATGCGTGAGGCCTGATCAGGCGTATCCCCGTCATCCATGGCTGTGACTGGGGGTCAATAGCTGGGAATAACTCCAGTCAAATCCAGATGAAATCAGGAGACTACTGGTAAATAATAATGATGACTTTATTACCGGAACATGCTGCATCTAAACATGAACTTACGCTAAAAGGTGGAGTCCTCGAGACACCACTGTCCACTCCAGACTCCACTCTCCCCTCCAGACTCCTCTCTCCCCTCCAGACTCCTCTGTCCAACCAGACTCCTCTGTCCCACCAGACTCCTCTGTCCCCTCCAGACTCCTCTCTCCCCTCCAGACTCCTCTCTCCCCTCCAGACTCCTCTGTCCCACCAGACTCCTCTGTCCCCTCCAGACTCCTCTGTCCCCTCCAGACTCCTCTGGCCCCTCCAGACTCCTCTGGCCCCTCCAGACTCCACTCTCCCCTCCAGACACCACTCTCCCCTCCAGACTCCTCTCTCCCCTCCAGACTCCTGTGTCCCCTCTAGACTCCCCTGTCTCCTCTAGACTCTTCTGTCCCCTCTAGACTCCTCTGTCCCCTCTAGACTCCCATGTCCCCTCTAGACTTCTCTGTCCCCTTAGAGCTGCTCTCTCTCCTCTAGACTCTCCTGTCTCCTCTAGACTCTCCTGTCCCCTCCAGACTCTCCTGTCTCCTCTAAACTCTCCTGTCTCCACTAGACTCACCTGTCTCCTCTAGGCTCCCCTGTCCCCTTAGAGCTGCTCTCTCTCCTCTAGACTCTCCTGTCCCCTCTAGACTCTCCTGTCTCCTCTAGACTCTCCTGTCACCTCTAGACTCTCCTGTCTCCTCTAGATTCTCCTGTCTCCTCTAGACTCTTCTGTCTCCTCTAGACTCACCTGTCTCCTATAGGCTCCCCTGTCCCCTTAGAGCTGCTCTCTCCCCTCTAGGCTCTCCTGTCCCCTCCGGACTCCTCTGTCCCCTCTAGACTCTCCTGTCTCCTCTAGACTCCCCTGTCCCCTCTAGACTCTCCTGTCTCCTCTAGACTCCCCTGTCTCCTCTAGACTCTTCTGTCCCCTCTAGGCTCCCCTGTCCCCTCCAGACTCCTCTGTTCCCTCTAGACTCCCCTGTCCCCTCTAGACTCCCCTGTCTCCTCTAGACTCTCCTGCCTCCTCTAGACTCTTCTGTCCCCTCTAGGCTCCCCTGTCCCCTCCAGACTCCTCTGTCCCCTCTAGACTCCTCTGTCCCCTCTAGACTCCCCTGTCCCCTCTAGACTCTCCTGTCTCCTCTAGACTCCCCTGTCTCCTCTAGGCTCCCCTGTCCCCTTAGAGCTGCTCTCTCCCCTCTAGGTTCCCCTGTCCCATCCAGACTCCTCTGTCCCCTCTAGACTCCCCTGTCTCCTCTAGACTCTTCTGTCCCCTCTAGGCTCCCCTGTGCCCTCCAGACTCCTCTGTCCCCTCTAGACTCCCCTGTCCCCTCTAGACTCTCCTGTCTCCTCTAGACTCCCCTGTCTCCTCTAGACTCTTCTGTCCCCTCTAGACACCCCTGTCTCCTCTAGACTTCTCTGTCCCCTAAGAGTTGCTCTCTCACCTCCAGACTCTCCTGTCCCCTTAGAGCTGCTCTCCCTCCTCTAGACTCCCCTGTCTCCTCTAGACTCCCCTGTCCCCTCTGGACTCTCCTGTCCCCTCTGGACTCCACTCTCTCCTCTAGACTCTCCTGTTCCCTCCAGACTCTCCTGCCCCCTTAGAGCTGCTCTCTCTCCTCTAGACTCCCCTGTCTCCTCTAGACTCCCCTGTCTCCTCTGGACTCCCATGTCCCCTCTAGACTCCCCTGTCTCCTCTAGACTTTCCTGTCTCTTCTAGACTCCCCTGTCTCCTCTAGACTCTCCTGTCTCCTCTAGACTCCCCTGTCTCCTCTAGACTCCCCTGTCTCATCTAGACTCTCTTATCTCCTCTAGACTCTCCTGTCTCCTCTAGACTCCCCTGTCTCCTCTAGACTCCCATGTCCCCTCTAGACTCCCCTGTCTCCTCTAGACTTTCCTGTCTCTTCTAGACTCCCCTGTCTCCTCTAGACTCTCCTGTCTCCTCTAGACTCCCCTGTCTCCTCTAGACTCCCCTGTCTCCTCTAGACTCTCTTATCTCCTCTAGACTCTCCTGTCTCCTCTAGACTCCCCTGTCCCCTCTGGACTCCCCTGTCCCCTCTGGACTCCCTTGTCCCCTCTATACTCCCCTGTCTCCTCTAGACTTCTCTGTCCCCTCCAGACTCCTCTGTCCCCTTAGAGCTGCGCTATCTCCTCTAGACTCTCCTGTCCCCTCCAGACTCCTCTGTCCCCCTTAGAGCTGCTCTATCTCCTCTAGATTCTCCTGTCCCCTCCAGACTCCTATGTCCCCTTAGAGCTGCTCTCTCTCCTCTAGACTCTACTGTCTCCTCTAGACTCTCCTGTTTCCTCTAGACTCTCCTGTCTCCTCTAGACTCTCCTGTCTCCTCTAGACTCCCCTGTCCCCTCTAGACTCTCCTGTCTCCTCTAAACTCCCCTGTCTCCTCTAGACTCTACTGTCTCCTCTAGACTCTCCTGTTTCCTCTAGACTCTCCTGTCTCCTCTAGACTCTCCTGTCTCCTCTAGACTCCCCTGTCCCCTCTAGACTCCTCTGTCCCCTCTAGAGTCCCCCGTCTCCTCTAGACTCCCCTGTCCCCTCTAGACTCCCCTGTCTCCTCTAGACTCCCCTGTCTCCTCTAGACTCCTCTGTCCCCTCTAGACTCCCCTGTCCCCCCTAGAGTCCCCTGTCTCCTCTAGACTCCCCTGTCCCCTCTAGACTCTCCTGTCTCCTCTAGACTCCCCTGTCTCCTCTAGACTCTCCTGTCTCCTCTAGAATCCCCTGTCTCCTCTAGACTCTCCTGTCTCCTCTAGACTCTCCTGTTCCCTCTAGACTCTCCTGTCTCCTCTAGACTCTCCTGTCTCCTCTAGACTCTCCTGTCTCCTCTAGACTCCCCTGTCCCCTCTAGACTCCTCTGTCCCCTCTAGACTCCTCTGTCCCCTCTAGACTACCCTGTCCTCTCTAGAGTCCCCTGTCTCCTCTAGACTGCCCTGTCTCCTCTAGACTCTCCTGTCCCCTCTAGACTCCCCTGTCCCCTCTAGAGTCCCCTGTCTCCTCTAGACTCCCCTGTCTCCTCTAGACTCTCCTGTCCTCTCTAGACTCCCCTGTCTCCTCTAGACTCTCCTGTCTCCTCTAGACTCTCCTGTCTCCTCTAGACTCTCCTGTCTCCTCTAGACTCCCCTGTTTCCTCTAGACTCTCCTGTCTCCTCTAGACTCTCCTGTTTCCTCTAGACTCTCCTGTCTCCTCTAGACTCTCCTGTCTCCTCTAGACTCTCCTGTCTCCTCTAGACTCTCCTGTCTCCTTTAGACTCCCCTGTCCCCTCTAGACTCATCTGTCCCCTCTAGACTCCCCTGTCCCCTCTAGAGTCCCCTGTCCCCTCTGGACTCCCCTGTCCCCTCTATACTCCCCTATCTCCTCTAGACTCTCCTGTCTCCTTAGAGCTGCTCTCTCTCCTCTAGACTCCCCTGTCTCCTCTAGACTCCCCTGTCTCCTCTAGACTCTCCTGTCTCCTCTAGACTCTCCTGTCTCCTCTAGACTCCCCTGTCCCCTCTGGACTCCCCTGTCCTCTCTGGACTCCCCTGTCCCCTCTATACTCCCCTGTCTCCTCTAGACTCCTATGTCCCCTCCAGACTCCTCTGTCCCCTTAGAGCTGCTCTCTCTCCTCTAGACTTCTCTGTCCCCTCCAGACTCCTCTGTCCCCTTAGAGCTGCGCTATCTCCTCTAGACTCTCCTGTCCCCTCCAGACTCCTCTGTCCCCCTTAGAGCTGCTCTATCTCCTCTAGACTCTCCTGTCCCCTCCAGACTGCTCTGTCCCCTTAGAGCTGCTCTCTCTCCTCTAGACTCTCCTGTCTCCTCTAGACTCTCCTGTTTCCTCTAGACTCTCCTGTCTCCTCTAAACTCTCCTGTCTCCTCTAGACTCTCCTGTCTCTTCTAGACTCCCCTGTCCCCTCTAGACTCTCCTGTCTCCTCTAGACTCCCCTGTCTCCTCTAGACTCTCCTGTCTCCTCAAGACTCTCCTGTTTCCTCAAGACTCTCCTGTCCCCTCTAGACTCTCCTGTCCCCTCTAGACTCCCCTGTCCCCTCTAGACTCCCCTGTCTCCTCTAGACTCTCCTGTCCCCTCTAGACTCCCCTTTCTCCTCTAGACTCTCCTGTCTCCTCTAGACTCTCCTGTCTCCTCTAGACTCTCCTGTCTCCTCTAGACTCCCCTGTCTCCTCTAGACTCCCCTGTCTCCTCTAGACTCTCCTGTCTCCTCTAGACTCTCCTGTCTCCTCTAGACTCTCCTGTCTCCTTTAGACTCCCCTGTCCCCTCTAGACTCATCTGTCCCCTCTAGACTCCCCTGTCCCCTCTAGAGTCCCCTGTCCCCTCTGGACTCCCCTGTCCCCTCTATACTCCCCTGTCTCCTCTAGACTCTCCTGTCTCCTTAGAGCTGCTCTCTCTCCTCTAGACTCCCCTGTCTCCTCTAGACTCCCCTGTCTCCTCTAGACTCCCCTGTCTCCTCTAGACTCTCCTGTCTCCTCTAGACTCTCCTGTCTCCTCTAGACTCCCCTGTCCCCTCTGGACTCCCCTGTCCTCTCTGGACTCCCCTGTCCCCTCTATACTCCCCTGTCTCCTCTAGACTCCTCTGTCCCCTCCAGACTCCTCTGTCCCCTTAGAGCTGCTCTCTCTCCTCTAGACTTCTCTGTCCCCTCCAGACTCCTCTGTCCCCTTAGAGCTGCGCTATCTCCTCTAGACTCTCCTGTCCCCTCCAGACTCCTCTGTCCCCCTTAGAGCTGCTCTATCTCCTCTAGACTCTCCTGTCCCCTCCAGACTGCTCTGTCCCCTTAGAGCTGCTCTCTCTCCTCTAGACTCTCCTGTCTCCTCTAGACTCTCCTGTTTCCTCTAGACTCTCCTGTCTCCTCTAAACTCTCCTGTCTCCTCTATACTCTCCTGTCTCTTCTAGACTCCCCTGTCCCCTCTAGACTCTCCTGTCTCCTCTAGACTCCCCTGTCTCCTCTAGACTCTCCTGTCTCCTCAAGACTCTCCTGTTTCCTCAAGACTCTCCTGTCCCCTCTAGACTCTCCTGTCCCCTCTAGACTCCCCTTTCTCCTCTGGACTCTCCTGTCTCCTCTAGACTCTCCTGTCTCCTCTAGACTCTCCTGTCTCCTCTAGACTCCCCTGTCTCCTCTAGACTCTCCTGTTTCCTCTAGACTCTCCTGTCTCCTCTAGACTCTCCTGTCTCCTCTAGACTCTCCTGTCTCCTCTAGACTCTCTTGTCTCCTCTAGACTCCCCTTTCCGCTCTAGACTCCTCTGTCCCCTCTAGACTCCTCTGTCTCCTCTAGACTCCCCTGTCCCCTCTAGACTCTCCTGTCCCCTCTAGACTCCCCTGTCCCCTCTAGAGTCCCCTGTCTCCTCTAGACTCCCCTGTCTCCTCTAGACCCCCCTGTCTCCTCTAGACTCCCCTGTCTCCTCTAGACTCCCCTGTCCCCTCCAGAGTCCCCTGTCTCCTCTAGACTCCCCTGTCTCCTCTAGACTCCCCTGTCTCCTCTAGACTCCCCTGTCTCCTCTAGACTTCCCTGTCCCCTCTAGACTCTCCTGTCTCCTCTGGACTCCCCTGTCCCCTCTAGACTCCCCTGTCTCCTCTAGACTCCCCTGTCTCTTCTAGACTCCCCTGTCTCCTCTAGACTCTCCTGTCTCCTCTAGACTCCCCTGTCTCCTCTAGACTCCCCTGTCTCCTCTAGACTCCCCTGTCTCCTCTAGACTCTCCTGTCTCCTCTAGACTCCCCTGTCCCCTCTGGACTCCCCTGTCCTCTCTGGACTCCCCTGTCCCCTCTATACTCCCCTGTCTCCTCTAGACTCCTCTGTCCCCTCCAGACTCCTCTGTCCCCTTAGAGCTGCTCTCTCTCCTCTAGACTTCTCTGTCCCATCCAGACTCCTCTGTCCCCTTAGAGCTGCGCTATCTCCTCTAGACTCTCCTGTCCCCTCCAGACTCCTCTGTCCCCCTTAGAGCTGCTCTATCTCCTCTAGACTCTCCTGTCCCCTCCAGACTCCTCTGTTCCCTTAGAGCTGCTCTCTCTCCTCTATACTCTCTTGTCTCCTCTAGACTCTCCTGTTTCCTCTAGACTCTCCTGTCTCCTCTAAACTCTCCTGTCTCCTCTAGACTCTCCTGTCTCCTCTAGACTCCCCTGTCCCCTCTAGACTCTCCTGTCTCCTCTAGACTCCCCTGTCTCCTCTAGACTCTCCTGTCTCCTCTAGACTCTCCTGTCCCCTCTAGACTCTCCTGTCCCCTCTAGACTCCCCTGTCCCCTCTAGACTCCCCTGTCTCCTCTAGACTCTCCTGTCCCCTCTAGACTCCCCTTTCTCCTTTAGACTCTCCTGTCTCCTCTAGACTCTCCTGTCTCCTCTAGACTCTCCTGTCTCCTCTAGACTCCCCTGTCTCCTCTAGACTCCCCTGTCTCCTCTAGACTCTCCTGTCTCCTCTAGACTCTCCTGTTTCCTCTAGACTCTCCTGTCTCCTCTAGACTCTCCTGTCTCCTCTAGACTCTCCTGTCTCCTCTAGACTCCTCTGTCCGCCCTAGACTCCTCTGTCCCCTCTAGACTCCTCTGTCTCCTCTAGACTCCCCTGTCCCCTCTAGACTCTTCTGTCCCCTCTAGACTCCCCTGTCCCCTCTAGAGTCCCCTGTCTCCTCTAGAGTCCCCTGTCTCCTCTAGACCCCCCTGTCTCCTCTAGACTCCCCTGTCTCCTCTAGACTCCCCTGTCCCCTCCAGAGTCCCCTGTCTCCTCTAGACTCCCCTGTCTCCTCTAGACTCCCCTGTCCCCTCTAGAGTCCCCTGTCTCCTCTAGACTCCCCTGTCTCCTCTAGACTTCCCTGTCCCCTCTAGAGTCCCCTGTCTCCTCTAGACTCCTCTGTCCCCTTAGAGCTGCTCTCTCTCCTCTAGACTCTCCTGTCTCCTCTAGACTCTCCTGCCTCCTCTAGACTCCCCTGTCTCCTCTAGACTCCCCTGTCTCCTCTAGACTCCCCTGTCCCCTCTAGACTCACCTGTCTCCTCTAGACTCTCCTGTCCCCTCCAGACTCCTCTGTCCCCTTAGAGCTGCTCTCTCTCCTCTAGACTCTCCTGTCCCCTCCAGACTCCTCTGTCCACTTAGAGCTGCTCTCTCTCCTCTAGACTCCCCTGTCTCCTCTGGACTCCCCTGTCCCCTCTAGACTCCACTGTCTCCTCTAGACTCCCCTGTCCCCTCTAGACTCCCCTGTCTCCTCTAGACTCTCCTGTCCCCTCCAGACTCCTCTGTCCCCTTAGAGCTGCTCTCTCTCCTCTAGACTCCCCTGTCCCCTCTAGACTCCCCTGTCTCCTCTAGACTCTCCTGTCCCCTCTAGACTCCCCTGTCCCCTCCAGACTCCTCTGTCTCATAATATAAACTCCTGTTGGAGTTGTTGAAATCCTCCATGATCACATATAGAGAACCTCGTGGTGAATCTGAGGTCTCTGAACCTCCAGACATTTCATTATTATGACTCCCCTGTCTCCTCTAGACTCCCCTGTCCCCTCTAGAGTCCCCTGTCTCCTCTAGACTCCCCTGTCTCCTCTAGACTTCCCTGTCCCCTCTAGAGTCCCCTGTCTCCTCTAGACTCCTCTGTCCCCTTAGAGCTGCTCTCTCTCCTCTAGACTCTCCTGTCTCCTCTAGACTCTCCTGCCTCCTCTAGACTCCCCTGTCTCCTCTAGACTCCCCTGTCTCCTCTAGACTCCCCTGTCCCCTCTAGACTCACCTGTCTCCTCTAGACTCTCCTGTCCCCTCCAGACTCCTCTGTCCCCTTAGAGCTGCTCTCTCTCCTCTAGACTCTCCTGTCCCCTCCAGACTCCTCTGTCCCCTTAGAGCTGCTCTCTCTCCTCTAGACTCCCCTGTCTCCTCTGGACTCCCATGTCCCCTCTAGACTCCACTGTCTCCTCTAGACTCCCCTGTCCCCTCTAGACTCCCCTGTCTCCTCTAGACTCTCCTGTCCCCTCCAGACTCCTCTGTCCCCTTAGAGCTGCTCTCTCTCCTCTAGACTCCCCTGTCCCCTCTAGACTCCCCTGTCCCCTCCAGAGTCCCCTGTCCCCTCTAGACTCCCCTGTCCCCTCTAGACTCCCCTGTCTCCTCTAGACTCCCCTGTCCTCTCTAGACTCCCCTGTCCCCTCTAGACTCCCCTGTCTCCTCTAGACTCCCCTGTCTCCTCTAGACTCTCCTGCCTCCTCTAGACTCCCCTGTCTCCTCTAGACTCACCTGTCTCCTCTAGACTCTCCTGTCCCCTCCAGACTCCTCTGTCCCCTTAGAGCTGCTCTCTCTCCTCTAGACTCCCCTGTCCCCTCCAGACTCCTCTGTCCCCTCAGAGCTGCTCTCTCTCCTCTAGACTCCCCTGTCCCCTCTAGACTCCCCTGTCCCCTTAGAGCTGCTCTCTCTCCTCTAGACTCCCCTGTCCCCTCCAGACTCCTCTCTCCTCTAGACTCCCCTGTCCCCTCTAGACTCTCCTGTCCCCTCCAGACTCCTCTGTCTCATAATATAAACTCCTGTTGGAGTTGTTGAAATCCTCCATGATCACATATAGAGAACCTCGTGGTGAATCTGAGGTCTGTGAACCTCCAGACATTTCATTATTATAAGTTCACAAATTGAAATAAATGATGGATTTTCCATATAAATTGTGAGGAATCGGAGCCGTCCCTGCGCCGCGCACAATTACTGAAAAGGACATCCACCTCTAGTGTCGACTCCTCCACATTGCTCTGCTCCCTGGAGCTCGATATGCCCAATCACGCCAGGAGCGGCAGAGAGCGAGCTAATAACTGAGAGCAGGAACGCGGCAGAGGAAGGTGGCGATCGTGTGACCCCCTTCCCTGACAAATATACATTCATGTCATCCAAATCCTACACATCTGACATCTCCCGGTGTGGCGGGAGGAATTCCCCTTTACACTGTTGTATTTTTTACTTCAGTCTGTCAGTGGCCCCCGGACTTAGCTAATATTACTTTATGTAGAGCCCCTTTCTATTGGGAACTTGATGGTACATGTTCAGCGAGGTCATGTCGGGGCTCACCTTCTCAGAGGACAGAACGTCTTGTATAATTAAACTGTATAAAAAAATTCCACACACTTTTCTCCACAGGAGGGAGAAAACCACATATCACAGTCACTGATGATGACTGCACAGCCAGTGCCTCACAGAATCCATCCATACTGCCGCAGCTCTGGAGTCCCCAGCTCTCACACATTGAGAAGGTCCCCTTGGATTTGTTTTGAAAGTTTAAATGGGTTGTCCAACAAGGAAAGTTCATTTTAATCCAAAGAACTTGGAATAATAATACAGTGCCTTGCATAAGTATTCATTCCCCCTTGGCTTTTTACCTATTTTGTTACATTATTTACAACCTGTGTTTAAATATTTTTTTAATCTGATTTGTGTGTGATGCATCAGCATTATATAGTGGGGGAAGTGAAGTGAGAAAAATCTAGGCAAAAAGTAAATTTATGGGAAAAAAATAAATAAAAATTGGCATGTGAATATGTATTCACGCCTTGTGCTGTGAAGCCCCTAAAAATTTCTAGTGCCAGTAATTACATTCATAAGTCACATGCTTAGTGAAAGGAGGTCTCACTGTGTGCAATCTAATTGTCCAGTGGTCTGTCAGTATCTATACACCTTTTCTGAAAGGCTACAGATGCTGCATGAGGTATCACTAACCGAACATCACCATGAAGACCAAGCAAATCTCCATATAACACCATGAAGACCAAGGAGATCTCCAAACAACACCATGAAGAAAACGGAGATCTGCAAATACCATGAGAACCAAGGAGATCTCCAAACAACACCATGAAGACCAGGGAGATTTCCAAATAACACCATGAAGACCAAGGAGAACTCCAAACAAGACCATAAAGACCAAGGAGAACTCCAAATAAGACCATGAAGCTCAAGGAGCACTCCAAACAACACCATGAAGACTACAGAGATCTCCAAACACTTTGAAGACCAAGGAGATCTCCAAATAACACCACGAAGACCAAGGAGATTTCCAAAAAACACCATGAAGACCATGGAGAACTGCAAACAACACCATGAAGACCAAGGAGAACTCCAAACAACACCACGAAGACCAAGGAGAACTGCAAACAACACTATTTAGATCAAGGAGATCTCCAAATAACTCCATGAAGACCAAGGAGGTCTCCAAACAAGTAAGAGACAAAGTTGTTTAGAAGTACAAGCCAGGGTTGGTTTCTAAAAAAAATCCCAACATCTGATGATCCCTGGAGCACCATCAAATCCATTATCATTAAATGGAAAGAACGTGATACCACAACAAACCTGCCATGGGAGGGTCCCTACCAAAACTCTAAAGGAGGGCATTAATCAGAGAAACAGCACAGAGACCAAAGGTAACCTTGAAGGAGCTGCAGCGTTCTCAAGCAGAGACTGCAGGATCTGTCCATACGATTACAAAATGCCTACACTCCATAGAACTGATCTTTATGGAAGAATGGGAGGAAAAAAAAGCTTTTACTTACAACCAAAAATTGGAAGGCTCGTTTTGATGTTGTCAAAAGACATGTAGGAGATTCCCCAAACATCTGGAGGAAGGTGCTGTGGTTGGATAAGACATGAACTGAACTTTTTGTCCACCAATGTAAACGCTATGTCTCGTTACAAAGCAATGCAGCTCATCATCCCAAGAACACCATCCCCATAGTGAAGCATGATGGTGGCAGTATCTTGCTAGGGCAATGTCTCAGAAAGACTTATCCAAAGCAAAATGCAGGTGTAATTGCAGCAAATGGAGGCTTTACAGAGAACTGACTACAGGGGGTGAATAGATTGTTATTTTGCTTTCTTGTTGTTTGTTTCGCAATACAAAGCCAAACGTTCAGAGTTGTAGGCATGTTCCTTATAAGGAGTGCAGAGAGCCGACAAAATGAGTGCAGAGGACGAGGGCCGACATAATGAGTGCGGAGAGCGAGGGCTGATATAATGGGTGTGGAGGGCCCAAATAATGAGTGCAAAGGGCGAGGGCCGATATAATAAGTGCAGTGGGGGAGGGCCGACATAATGAGTGCGGAGGGTGAGGGCCGATATAATGATTGTGGAAGGTGAGGGCCGATATTATAAGTGCGGAGGGCGAGGGCCGACAAAATGAGTGCAGAGGACGAGGGCCGACATAATGAGTGGGGAAGGCAAAGGCTGGTATAATGGGTGTGGAGAGCGAGGGCTGATATAATGAGTGCGGAGGGCCCAAATAATGGGTGCAGAGGGCAGGGCCGATATAATAAGTGCAGTGGGGGAGGGCCGACAAAATGAGTGCAGAGGGCAAGGGCCGATATAATGAGTGCAGAGGGCGAGGGCTGATATAATGAGTGCGGAGGGCGAGGGCCGATATAATGAGTGCAGAGGGCGAGGGCCGATATAATGAGTGCGGAGGGCGAGGGCTGATATAATGAGTGCGGAGGGCGAGGGCTGATATAATGAGTGCAGAGGGCGAGGGCTGATATAATGAGTGGGGAGGGTGAGGGCTGATATAATGAGTGCAAAGGGCGAGGGCCGACATAATGATTGTGGAAGGCGAGGGCCGATATAATGAGTGCGGAGGGCGAGGGCCGATATAATGAATGCGGGGGGCGAGGGCTGATATTATGGGTGTGGAGGGCGAGGGCTGATATAATGAGTGCAGAGGGCGAGGGCTGATATAATGAGTGGGGAGGGCGAAGGCTGGTATAATGGGTGTGGAGGGCGAGGTCTGATATAATGAGTGCAGAGGGCGAGGGCCGACATAATGATTGTGGAAGGCGAGGGCCGATATAATGAGTGCGGAGGGCGAGGGCCGATATAATGAGTGCGGAGGGCGTGGGCCGATATAATGAGTGCGGAGGGCGTGGGCCGATATAATGAGTGCGGGGGGCGAGGGCTGATATAATGAGTGCGAAGGGCGAGGGCTGATATAATGAGTGCAGAGGGCGAGGGCTGATATAATGAGTGGGGAGGGTGAGGGCTGATATAATGAGTGCAAAGGGCGAGGGCCGACATAATGATTGTGGAAGGCGAGGGCCGATATAATGAGTGCGGAGGGCGAGGGCCAATATAATGAGTGCGGGGGGCGAGGGCTGATATTATGGGTGTGGAGGGCGAGGGCTGATATAATGAGTGCAGAGGGCGAGGGCTGATATAATGAGTGGGGAGGGCGAAGGCTGGTATAATGGGTGTGGAGGGCGAGGGCTGATATAATGAGTGCGGAGGGCGAGGGCCGATATAATGAGTGCGGAGGGCGTGGGCCGATATAATGAGTGCGGGGGGCGAGGGCTGATATAATGAGTGCGGAGGGCGTGGGCCGATATAATGAGTGTGGGGGGCGAGGGCCGATATAATGAGTGCGGAGGGCGTGGGCCGATATAATGAGTGCGGGGGGCGAGGGCTGATATAATGAGTGCGGAGGGCGAGGGCTGATATACTGAGTGCGGAGGGTGAGGGCTGATATATCGAGTGCATAGGGTCAGGGGCGATATAATGAGTGCGGAGGGAGAGGGCCGATATAATGAGTGTGGAGGGCAAAGGCTGATATGATGAGAGCGGGGGGCCAGGGCCGATATACTGAGTGCGGAGGGCTAGGGCTGATATGATGAGTGCGGGGGGTGGGGGCTGATATAATGAGTGCGGGGGGTGGGGGCTGATATAATGAGTGCGGAGGGTGAGGGCCGATATAATGAGTGCGGGGGGCGAGGGCGGATATACTGAGTGCGGAGGGCAAGGGCTGATATAATGAGTGCAGAGGGCGAGGGCTGATATGATGAGTGCGAAGGGTGAGGGCTGATATGATGAGTGCGGGGGGTGAGGGCTGATATAATGAGTGCGGAGAGCGAGGGCTGATATACTGAGTGCGGAGGGCGAGGGCTGATATGATGAGTGCGGAGGGCGAGGGCTGATATAATGAGTGCAGGGGGTGAGGGCTGATATAATGAGTGCAGAGGGTGAGGGCTGATATGATGAGTGCGGAGGGCGAGGGCTGATATGATGATTGCGGGGGGTGAGGGCTGATATGATGAGTGCGGAGGGTGAGGGCTGATATAATGAGTGCGGAGGGCGAGGGCTGATATAATGAGTGCGGGGGGCGAGGGCTGATATAATGAGTGCGGAGGGCGAGGGCTGATATACTGAGTGCGGAGGGCGAGGGCTGATATAATGAGTGCGGAGGGCAAGGGCTGATATAATGAGTGCGGAGGGCGAGAGCTGATATAATGAGTGCGGAGGGCGAGGGCTGATATAATGAGTGCGGAGGGCGAGGGCTGATATAATGAGTGCGGAGGGCGAGTGCTGATATGATGAGTGCGGGGGGTGAGGGCTGATATGATGAGTGCAGAGGGTGAGGGCTGATATGATGAGTGCGGAGGGTGAGGGCTGATATGATTGCGGGGGGTGAGGGCTGATATGATGAGTGCGGAGGGTGAGGGCTGATATAATGAGTGCGGAGGGTGAGGGCTGATATAATGAGTGCGGAGGGCGAGGGCTGATATAATGAGTGCGGGGGGCGAGGGCTGATATAATGAGTGCGGAGGGCGAGGGCTGATATACTGAGTGCGGAGGGAGAGGGCTGATATAATGAGTGCGGAGGGCAAGGGCTGATATAATGAGTGCGGAGGGCGAGAGCTGATATAATGAGTGCGGAGGGCGAGGGCTGATATAATGAGTGCGGAGGGCGAGGGCTGATATAATGAGTGCGGAGGGCGAGTGCTGATATGATGAGTGCGGGGGGTGAGAGCTGATATGATGAGTGCGGAGGGTGAGGGCTGATATGATGAGTGCGGAGGGCGAGGGCTGATATAATGAGTGCGGGGGGTGAGGGCTGATATAATGAGTGCGGGGGGCGAGGGCTGATATGATGAGTGCGGGGGGCGAGGGCTGATATGATGAGTGCGGGGGGCGAGGGCTGATATACTGAGTGCAGAGGGCGAGGGCTGATATGATGAGTGCGAAGGGTGAGGGCTGATATGATGAGTGCGGGGGGTGAGGGCTGATATAATGAGTGCGGAGAGCGAGGGCTGATATACTGAGTGCGGAGGGCGAGGGCTGATATGATGAGTGCGGAGGGCGAGGGCTGATATAATGAGTGCGGGGGGTGAGGGCTGATATAATGAGTGCAGAGGGTGAGGGCTGATATGATGAGTGCGGAGGGCGAGGGCTGATATAATGAGTGCGGGGGGTGAGGGCTGATATGATGAGTGCGGGGGGCGAGGGCTGATATGATGAGTGCGGGGGGCGAGGGCCGATATACTGAGTGCGGAGGGCTAGGGCTGATATGATGAGTGCGGGGGGTGAGGGCTGATATAATGAGTGCGGAGGGCGAGGCCTGATATGATGAGTGCGGGGGGCGAGGGCGGATATACTGAGTGCGGAGGGCAAGGGCTGATATAATGAGTGCAGAGGGCGAGGGCTGATATGATGAGTGCGGAGGGTGAGGGCTGATATGATGAGTGCGGGGGGTGAGGGCTGATATAATGAGTGCAGAGAGCGAGGGCTGATATACTGAGTGCGGAGGGCAAGGGCTGATATGATGAGTGCGGAGGGCGAGGGCTGATATAATGAGTGCGGGGGGTGAGGGCTGATGTAATGAGTGTGGGGGGTGAGGGCTGATATGATGAGTGCGGGGGGCGAGGGCTGATATACTGAGTGCGGAGGGCTAGGGCTGATATGATGAGTGCGGGGGGTGAGGGCTGATATAATGAGTGCGGAGGGCGAGGCCTGATATGATGAGTGCGGAGGGCTAGGGCTGATATGATGAGTGCGGGGGGTGAGGGCTGATATAATGAGTGCGGAGGGCGAGGCCTGATATGATGAGTGCGGGGGGCGAGGGCGGATATACTGAGTGCGGAGGGCAAGGGCTGATATAATGAGTGCAGAGGGCGAGGGCTGATATGATGAGTGCGGAGGGTGAGGGCTGATATGATGAGTGCGGGAGGTGAGGGCTGATATAATGAGTGCAGAGAGCGAGGGCTGATATACTGAGTGCGGAGGGCGAGGGCTGATATGATGAGTGCGGAGGGCGAGGGCTGATATAATGAGTGCAGGGGGTGAGGGCTGATATAATGAGTGCGGAGGGTGAGGGCTGATATGATGAGTGCGGAGGGTGAGGGCTGATATGATGATTGCGGGGGGTGAGGGCTGATATGATGAGTGCGGAGGGCGAGGGCTGATATAATGAGTGCGGAGGGTGAGGGCTGATATAATGAGTGCGGAGGGCGAGGGCTGATATAATGAGTACGGAGGGCGAGGGCTGATATAATGAGTGCGGAGGGCGAGGGCTGATATAATGAGTGCGGAGGGCGAGGGCTGATATAATGAGTGCGGAGGGCGAGGGCTGATATAATGAGTGCGGAGGGCGAGGGCTGATATGATGAGTGCGGGGGGTGAGAGCTGATATGATGAGTGCGGAGGGTGAGGGCTGATATGAAGAGTGCGGAGGGCGAGGGCTGATATAATGAGTGTGGGGGGTGAGGGCTGATATGATGAGTGCGGAGGGTGAGGGCTGATATAATGAGTGCGGAGGGCGAGGGCTGATATGATGAGTGTGGGGGTGAGAGCTGATATGATTAGTGCGGGGGGTGAGGGCTGATATGATGAGTGCGGAGGGTGAGGGCTGATATGATGAGTGCGGAGGGCGAGGGCTGATATAATGAGTGTGGGGGGTGAGGGCTGATATGATAAGTGCGGAGGGTGAGGGCTGATATGATGAGTGCGGAGGGTGAGGGCTGATATAATGAGTGCGGAGGGCGAGGGCTGATATGATGAGTGTGGGGGTGAGAGCTGATATGATTAGTGCGGGGGGTGAGGGCTGATATGATGAGTGCGGAGGGTGAGGGCTGATATGATGAGTGCGGAGGGCGAGGGCTGATATAATGAGTGTGGGGGGTGAGGGCTGATATGATAAGTGCGGAGGGTGAGGGCTGATATGATGAGTGCGGAGGGCTAGGGCTGATATGATGAGTGTGGAGGGTGAGGGCTGATATGATGAGTGCGGAGGGCGAGGGCTGATATGATGAGTGCGGAGGGCGAGGGCTGATATACTGAGTGTGGAGGGTGAGGGCTGATATGATGAGTGCGGAGGGTGAGGGCTGATACGATGAGTGCGGGGGGCGAGGGCTGATATAATGAGTGTGGAGGGTGAGGGCTGATATGATGAGTGCGGAGGGTGAGGGCTGATATGATGAGTGCGGGGGGTGAGGGCTAATATAATGAGTGTGGAGGGCGAAGGGTGATATGATGAGTGCGGAGGGCGAGGGCTGATATAATGAGTGCGGGGGGTGAGGGCTGATGTAATGAGTGCGGGGGGTGAGGGCTGATATGATGAGTGCGGGGGGCGAGGGCTGATATGATGAGTGCGGGGGGCGAGGGCCGATATACTGAGTGCGGAGGGCTAGGGCTGATATGATGAGTGCGGGGGGTGAGGGCTGATATAATGAGTGCGGAGGGCGAGGCCTGATATGATGAGTGCGGGGGGCGAGGGCGGATATACTGAGTGCGGAGGGCAAGGGCTGATATAATGAGTGCAGAGGGCGAGGGCTGATATGATGAGTGCGGAGGGTGAGGGCTGATATGATGAGTGCGGGGGGTGAGGGCTGATATAATGAGTGCAGAGAGCGAGGGCTGATATACTGAGTGCGGAGGGCGAGGGCTGATATGATGAGTGCGGAGGGTGAGGGCTGATATAATGAGTGCGGGGGGTGAGGGCTGATGTAATGAGTGTGGGGGGTGAGGGCTGATATGATGAGTGCGGGGGGCGAGGGCTGATATGATGAGTGCGGGGGGCGAGGGCTGATATAATGAGTGCGGGGGGTGAGGGCTGATGTAATGAGTGTGGGGGGTGAGGGCTGATATGATGAGTGCGGGTGGCGAGGGCTGATTTGATGAGTGCGGGGGGCGAGGGCCGATATACTGAGTGCGGAGGGCTAGGGCTAATATGATGAGTGCGGGGGGCGAGGGCTGATATAATGAGTGCGGAGGGCGAGGCCTGATATGATGAGTGCGGAGGGCTAGGGCTGATATGATGAGTGCGGGGGGTGAGGGCTGATATAATGAGTGCGGAGGGCGAGGCCTGATATGATGAGTGCGGAGGGCGAGGGCGGATATACTGAGTGCGGAGGGCAAGGGCTGATATAATGAGTGCAGAGGGCGAGGGCTGATATGATGAGTGCGGAGGGTGAGGGCTGATATGATGAGTGCGGGGGGTGAGGGCTGATATACTGAGTGCAGAGGGCGAGGGCTGATATGATGAGTGCGAAGGGTGAGGGCTGATATGATGAGTGCGGGGGGTGAGGGCTGATATAATGAGTGCGGAGAGAGCGAGGGCTGATATACTGAGTGCGGAGGGCGAGGGCTGATATGATGAGTGCGGAGGGCGAGGGCTGATATAATGAGTGCGGGGGGTGAGGGCTGATATAATGAGTGCAGAGGGTGAGGGCTGATATGATGAGTGCGGAGGGCGAGGGCTGATATAATGAGTGCGGGGGGTGAGGGCTGATGTAATGAATGCGGGGGGTGAGGGCTGATATGATGAGTGCGGGGGGCGAGGGCTGATATGATGAGTGCGGGGGGCGAGGGCCGATATACTGAGTGCGGAGGGCTAGGGCTGATATGATGAGTGCGGGGGGTGAGGGCTGATATGAGTGCGGAGGGCAAGGGCTGATATAATGAGTGCGGTGGGCGAGGGCTGATATGATGAGTGCGGAGGGCGAGGGCTGATATAATGAGTGCAGGGGGTGAGGGCTGATATAATGAGTGCGGAGGGTGAGGGCTGATATGATGAGTGCGGAGGGTGAGGGCTGATATGATGATTGCGGGGGGTGAGGGCTGATATGATGAGTGCGGAGGGTGAGGGCTGATATAATGAGTGCGGAGGGTGAGGGCTGATATAATGAGTGCGGAGGGCGAGGGCTGATATACTGAGTGCAGAGGGCAAGGGCTGATATAATGAGTGCGGAGGGCGAGGGCTGATATAATGAGTGCGGAGGGTGAGGGCTGATATAATGAGTGCGGAGGGCGAGGGCTGATATAATGAGTGCGGAGGGCGAGGGCTGATATAATGAGTGCGGAGGGCGAGGGCTGATATAATGAGTGCGGAGGGCGAGGGCTGATATAATGAGTGCGGAGGGTAAGGGCTGATATGATGAGTGCGGGGGGTGAGGGCTGATATGATTAGTGTGGGGGGCGAGGGCTGATATAATGAGTGTGGGGGGTGAGGGCTGATATAATGAGTGTGGGGGGTGAGAGCTGATATGATGAGTGCGGAGGGTGAGGGCTGATATGATGAGTGCGGAGGGCGAGGGCTGATATAATGAGTGTGGGGGGTGAGGGCTGATATAATGAGTGCGGGGGGTGAGGGCTGATATGATTAGTGTGGGGGGCGAGGGCTGATATGATGAGTGCGGAGGGTGAGGGCTGATATGATGAGTGCGGAGGGTGAGGGCTGATATAATGAGTGCGGGGGGTGAGGGCTGATATGATTAGTGTGGGGGGCGAGGGCTGATATGATGAGTGCGGGGGGCGAGGGCTGATATGATGAGTGCGGGGGGCGAGGGCTGATATAATGAGTGTGGGGGGTGAGGGCTGATATGATGAGTGCGGAGGGTGAGGGCTGATATGATGAGTGCGGGGGGTGAGGACTGATATGATGAGTGCGGGGGGTGAGGGCTGATATAATGAGTGCGGAGGGTGAGGGCTGATATAATGAGTGTGGAGGGTGAGGGCTGATATGATGAGTGCGGAGGGCGTGGGCTGATATGATGAGTGCGGAGGGTGAGGGCTGATATAATGAGTGCGGGGGGCGAGGGCTGAGATGATGAGTGCGGGGGGCGAGGGCTGATATAATGAGTGTGGGGGGTGAGGGCTGATATGATGAGTGCGGAGGGTGAGGGCTGATATAATGAGTGTGGAGGGTGAGGGCTGATATGATGAGTGTGGAGGGTGAGGGCTGATATAATGAGTGTGGAGGGTGAGGGCTGATATAATGAGTGTGGAGGGTGAGGACTGATATGATGAGTGTGGAGGGTGAGGGCTGATATAATGAGTGTGGAGGGTGAGGGCTGATATGATGAGTGCGGAGGGTGAGGGCTGATACGATGAGTGCGGGGGGCGAGGGCTGATATAATGAGTGTGGAGGGTGAGGGCTGATATGATGAGTGCGGAGGGTGAGGGCTGATATGATGAGTGCGGGGGGTGAGGGCTGATATAATGAGTGTGGAGGGCGAGGGGTGATATACTGAGTGCGGGGGGTGAGGGCTGATATGATGAGTGCAGGGGGTGAGGGCTGATATAATGAGTGCGGGGGGTGAGGGCTGATATAATGAGTGCGGAGGGCGAGGGCTGATATAATGAGTGCGGAGGGCGAGGGCTGATATAATGAGTGCGGAGGGCGAGGGCTGATATAATGAGTGCGGAGGGCGAGGGCTGATATGATGAGTGCGGGGGATGAGAGCTGATATGATGAGTGCGGAGGGTGAGGGCTGATATGATGAGTGCGGAGGGCGAGGGCTGATATAATGAGTGTGGGGGGTGAGGGCTGATATAATGAGTGCGGGGGGTGAGGGCTGATATGATTAGTGTGGGGGGCGAGGGCTGATATGATGAGTGCGGAGGGTGAGGGCTGATATGATGAGTGCGGGGGGCGAGGGCTGATGAGTGCGGAGGGTGAGGGCTGATATGATGAGTGCGGGGGGCGAGGGCTGATATGATGAGTGCGGGGGGCGAGGGCTGATATGATGAGTGCGTGGGGCGAGGGCTGATATAATGAGTGTGGGGGGTGAGGGCTGATATGATGAGTGCGGAGGGTGAGGGCTGATATAATGAGTGTGGAGGGTGAGGGCTGATATGATGAATGCGGAGGGCGAGGGCTGATATGATGAGTGCGGAGGGCGAGGGCTGATATACTGAGTGTGGAGGGTGAGGGCTGATATGATGAGTGCGGAGGGTGAGGGCTGATACGATGAGTGCGGGGGGCGAGGGCTGATATAATGAGTGTGGAGGGTGAGGGCTGATATGATGAGTGCGGAGGGTGAGGGCTGATATGATGAGTGCGGGGGGTGAGGGCTAATATAATGAGTGTGGAGGGCGAGGGGTGATATACTGAGTGCGGGGGGTGAGGGCTGATATGATGAGTGCAGGGGGTGAGGGCTGATATAATGAGTGCGGGGGGTGAGGGCTGATATACTGAGTGCGGGGGGTGAGGGCTGATATGATGAGTGCAGGGGGTGAGGGCTGATATAATGAGTGTGGAGGGCGAGGGCTGATATACTGAGTGCGGGGGGTGAGGGCTGATATGATGAGTGCAGGGGGTGAGGGCTGATATACTGAGTGCGGGGGGTGAGGGCTGATATAATGAGTGCGGGGGGTGAGGGCTGATATGATGAGTGCGGGGGGTGAGGGCTGATATGATGAGGGCGGGGGGTGAGGGCTGATATGATGAGTGCGGGGGGTGAGGGCTGATATGATGAGTGCGGGGGGTGAGGACTGATATGATGAGTGTGGGGGCTGAGGGCTGATATAATGAGTGCGGAGGGCGAGGGCTGATATAATGAGTGCGGGGGGCGAGGGCTGATATGATGAGTGCGGAGGGCGAGGGCTGATATAATGAGTGCGGGGGGTGAGGGCTGATATAATGAGTGCGGAGGGTGAGGGCTGATATAATGAGTGCGGGGGGTGAGGGCTGATATGATGAGTGCGGAGGGCGAGGGCTGATATAATGAGTGCGGGGGGTGAGGGCTGATATAATGAGTGCGGAGGGTGAGGGCTGATATAATGAGTGCGGAGGGTGAGGGCTGATATGATGAGTGCGGGGGGTGAGGGCTGATATAATGAGTGCGGAGGGTGAGGGCTGATATGATGATTGCGGGGGGTGAGGGCTGATATGATGAGTGCGGAGGGTGAGGGCTGATATAATGAGTGCGGAGGGCGAGGGCTGATATACTGAGTGTGGAGGGCGAGGGCTGATATACTGAGTGCGGGGGGTGAGGGCTGATACGATGAGTGCGGGGGGCGAGGGCTAATATAATGAGTGTGGAGGGTGAGGGCTGATATGATGAGTGCGGAGGGTGAGGGCTGATATGATGAGTGCGGGGGGTGAGGGCTAATATAATGAGTGTGGAGGGCGAGGGGTGATATACTGAGTGCGGGGGGTGAGGGCTGATATGATGAGTGCAGGGGGTGAGGGCTGATATAATGAGTGCGGGGGGTGAGGGCTGATATACTGAGTGCGGGGGGTGAGGGCTGATATGATGAGTGCAGGGGGTGAGGGCTGATATAATGAGTGTGGAGGGCGAGGGCTGATATACTGAGTGCGGGGGGTGAGGGCTGATATGATGAGTGCAGGGGGTGAGGGCTTATATACTGAGTGCGGGGGGTGAGGGCTGATATAATGAGTGCGGGGGGTGAGGGCTGATATGATGAGTGCGGGGGGTGAGGGCTGATATGATGAGTGCGGGGGGTGAGGACTGATATGATGAGTGTGGGGGGTGAGGGCTGATATAATGAGTGCGGAGGGCGAGGGCTGATATAATGAGTGCGGGGGGCGAGGGCTGATATGATGAGTGCGGAGGGCGAGGGCTGATATAATGAGTGCGGGGGGTGAGGGCTGATATAATGAGTGCGGAGGGTGAGGGCTGATATAATGAGTGCGGGGGGTGAGGGCTGATATAATGAGTGCGGAGGGTGAGGGCTGATATAATGAGTGTGGAGGGCGAGGGCTGATATACTGAGTGCGGAGGGTGAGGGCTGATATGATGAGTGCGGGGGGTGAGGGCTGATATAATGAGTGCGGAGGGTGAGGGCTGATATGATGATTGCGGGGGGTGAGGGCTGATATGATGAGTGCGGAGGGTGAGGGCTGATATAATGAGTGCGGAGGGCGAGGGCTGATATACTGAGTGCGGAGGGCGAGGGCTGATATACTGAGTGCGGGGGGTGAGGGCTGATACGATGAGTGCGGGGGGCGAGGGCTGATATAATGAGTGTGGAGGGTGAGGGCTGATATGATGAGTGCGGAGGGTGAGGGCTGATATGATGAGTGCGGGGGGTGAGGGCTAATATAATGAGTGTGGAGGGCGAGGGGTGATATACTGAGTGCGGGGGGTGAGGGCTGATATGATGAGTGCAGGGGGTGAGGGCTGATATAATGAGTGCGGGGGGTGACGGCTGATATACTGAGTGCGGGGGGTGAGGGCTGATATGATGAGTGCAGGGGGTGAGGGCTGATATAATGAGTGTGGAGGGCGAGGGCTGATATACTGAGTGCGGGGGGTGAGGGCTGATATGATGAGTGCAGGGGGTGAGGGCTGATATACTGAGTGCGGGGGGTGAGGGCTGATATAATGAGTGCGGGGGGTGAGGGCTGATATGATGAGTGCGGGGGGTGAGGGCTGATATGATGAGGGCGGGGGGTGAGGGCTGATATGATGAGTGCGGGGGGTGAGGGCTGATATGATGAGTGCGGGGGGTGAGGACTGATATGATGAGTGTGGGGGGTGAGGGCTGATATAATGAGTGCGGAGGGCGAGGGCTGATATAATGAGTGCGGGGGGCGAGGGCTGATATGATGAGTGCGGAGGGCGAGGGCTGATATAATGAGTGCGGGGGGTGAGGGCTGATATAATGAGTGCGGAGGGTGAGGGCTGATATAATGAGTGCGGGGGGTGAGGGCTGATATAATGAGTGCGGAGGGTGAGGGCTGATATAATGAGTGCGGAGGGTGAGGGCTGATATGATGAGTGCGGGGGGTGAGGGCTGATATAATGAGTGCGGAGGGTGAGGGCTGATATGATGATTGCGGGGGGTGAGGGCTGATATGATGAGTGCGGAGGGTGAGGGCTGATATAATGAGTGCGGAGGGCGAGGGCTGATATACTGAGTGCGGAGGGCAAGGGCTGATATACTGAGTGCGGAGGGCGAGGGCTGATATAATGAGTGCGGAGGGCGAGGGCTGATATAATGAGTGCGGAGGGTGAGGGCTGATATAATGAGTGCGGGGGGCGAGGGCTGATATAATGAGTGCGGAGGGCGAGGGCTGATATAATGAGTGTGGGGGGTGAGGGCTGATATAATGAGTGTGGGGGGTGAGGGCTGATATGATGAGTGCGGGGGGCGAGGGCTGATATGATGAGTGCGGAGGGTGAGGGCTGATATGATGAGTGCGGGGGGCGAGGGCTGATATGATGAGTGCGGGGGGCGAGGGCTGATATGATGAGTGCGAGGGGCGAGGGCTGATATAATGAGTGTGGGGGGTGAGGGCTGATATGATGAGTGCGGGGGGCGAGGGCTGATATGATGAGTGCGGAGGGTGAGGGCTGATATGATGAGTGCGGAGGGCGAGGGCTGATATAATGAGTGTGGGGGGTGAGGGCTGATATAATGAGTGTGGGGGGTGAGGGCTGATATGATGAGTGCGGGGGGCGAGGGCTGATATGATGAGTGCGGAGGGTGAGGGCTGATATGATGAGTGCGGTGGGCGAGGGCTGATATGATGAGTGCGGGGGGCGAGGGCTGATATGATGAGTGCGGGGGGCGAGGGCTGATATAATGAGTGTGGGGGGTGAGGGCTGATATGATGAGTGCGGGGGGTGAGGGCTGATATGATGAGTGCGGGGGGTGAGGGCTGATATAATGAGTGTGGAGGGTGAGGGCTGATATGATGAGTGCGGGGGGTGAGGGCTAATATAATGAGTGTGGAGGGCGAGGGGTGATATGATGAGTGCGAAGGGCGAGGGCTGATATACTGAGTGCGGGGGGGTGAGGGCTGATATGATGAGTGCAGGGGGTGAGGGCTGATATACTGAGTGCGGAGGGTGAGGGCTGATATAATGAGTGCGGGGGGTGAGGGCTGATATGATGAGTGCGGGGGGTGAGGGCTGATATGATGAGTGCGGGGGGTGAGGACTGATATGATGAGTGCGGGGGGTGAGGGCTGATATAATGAGTGCGGAGGGCGAGGGCTGATATAATGAGTGCGGGGGGTGAGGGCTGATATAATGAGTGCGGGGGGTGAGGGCTGATATAATGAGTGCGGAGGGTGAGGGCTGATATAATGAGTGCGGAGGGTGAGGGCTGATATAATGAGTGCGGGGGGTGAGGGCTGATATGATGAGTGCGGGGGGTGAGGGCTGATATGATGAGGGCGGGGGGTGAGGGCTGATATGATGAGTGTAGGGGGTGAGGGCTGATATGATGAGTGCGAGGGGTGAGGAGTGATATGATGAGTGCGGAGGGTGAGGGCTGATATGATGAGTGCGGGGGGCGAGGGCTGATATACTGAGTGTGGAGGGTGAGGGCTGATATAATGAGTGTGGGGGGTGAGGGCTGATATAATGAGTGCGGAGGGTGAGGGCTGATATGATGATTGCGGGGGGTGAGGGCTGATATGATGAGTGCGGAGGGTGAGAGCTGATATAATGAGTGCGGAGGGTGAGGGCTGATATAATGAGTGCGGAGGGCGAGGGCTGATATACTGAGTGCGGAGGGCGAGGGCTGATATAATGAGTGCGGAGGGTGAGGGCTGATATAATGAGTGCGGGGGGTGAGGGCTGATATGATGAGTGCGGAGGGCGAGGGCTGATATAATGAGTGCGGAGGGTGAGGGCTGATATAATGAGTGCGGAGGGCGAGGGCTGATATAATGAGTGCGGAGGGCGAGGGCTGATATAATGAGTGCGGAGGGCGAGGGCTGATATAATGAGTGCGGGGGGTGAGGGCTGATATGATGAGTGCGGAGGGCGAGGGCTGATATGATGAGTGCGGAGGGCGAGGGCTGATATAATGAGTGTGGGGGGTGAGGGCTGATATAATGAGTGTGGGGGGTCAGGGCTGATATGATGAGTGCGGAGGGTGAGGGCTGATATGATGAGTGCGGGGGGCGAGGGCTGATATGATGAGTGCGGGGGGCGAGGGCTGATATAATGAGTGTGGGGGGGTGAGGGCTGATATAATGAGTGTGGGGGGTGAGGGCTGATATGATGAGTGCGGGGGGCGAGGGCTGATATGATGAGTGCGGAGGGTGAGGGCTGATATGATGAGTGCGGAGGGCGAGGGCTGATATGATGAGTGCGGAGGGCGAGGGCTGATATAATGAGTGTGGGGGGTGAGGGCTGATATAATGAGTGTGGGGGGTGAGGGCTGATATGATGAGTGCGGGGGGCGAGGGCTGATATGATGAGTGCGGAGGGTGAGGGCTGATATGATGAGTGCGGTGGGCGAGGGCTGATATGATGAGTGTGGTGGGCGAGGGCTGATATGATGAGTGCGGGGGGCGAGGGCTGATATAATGAGTGTGGGGGGTGAGGGCTGATATGATGAGTGCGGAGGGTGAGGGCTGATATAATGAGTGTGGAGGGTGAGGGCTGATATGATGAGTGCGGAGGGCGAGGGCTGATATGATGAGTGCGGAGGGCGAGGGCTGATATACTGAGTGTGGAGGGTGAGGGCTGATATGATGAGTGCGGGGGGTGAGGGCTGATATGATGAGTGCGGGGGGCGAGGGCTGATATAATGAGTGTGGAGGGTGAGGGCTGATATGATGAGTGCGGGGGGTGAGGGCTAATATAATGAGTGTGGAGGGCGAGGGGTGATATGATGAGTGCGGAGGGCGAGGGCTGATATACTGAGTGCGGGGGGTGAGGGCTGATATGATGAGTGCAGGGGGTGAGGGCTGATATGATGAGTGCGGGGGGTGAGGGCTGATATGATGAGTGCGGGGGGTGAGGACTGATATGATGAGTGCGGGGGGTGAGGGCTGATATAATGAGTGCGGAGGGCGAGGGCTGATATAATGAGTGCGGAGGGTGAGGGCTGATATAATGAGTGCGGGGGGTGAGGACTGATATGATGAGTGCGGGGGGTGAGGGCTGATATAATGAGTGCGGAGGGCGAGGGCTGATATAATGAGTGCGGGGGGTGAGGACTGATATGATGAGTGCGGGGGGTGAGGGCTGATATAATGAGTGCGGAGGGCGAGGGCTGATATAATGAGTGCGGAGGGCGAGGGCTGATATAATGAGTGCGGGGGGTGAGGGCTGATATAATGAGTGCGGGGGGTGAGGGCTGATATAATGAGTGCGGAGGGTGAGGGCTGATATAATGAGTGCGGGGGGTGAGGGCTGATATAATGAGTGCGGGGGGTGAGGGCTGATATGATGAGTGCGGGGGGCGAGGGCTGATATACTGAGTGTGGAGGGTGAGGGCTGATATACTGAGTGCGGGGGGTGAGGGCTGATATAATGAGTGCGGAGGGTGAGGGCTGATATGATGAGTGCGGGGGGTGAGGAGTGATATGATGAGTGCGGAGGGTGAGGGCTGATATGATGAGTGCGGGGGGCGAGGGCTGATATGATGATTGCGGGGGGTGAGGGCTGATATGATGAGTGCGGGGGGTGAGGGATGATATAATGAGTGCGGGGGGTGAGGGCTGATATGATGAGTGCGGGGGGTGAGGGCTGATATGATGAGTGCGGGGGGCGAGGGCTGATATAATGAGTGTGGAGGGTGAGGGCTGATATGATGAGTGCAGAGGGCGAGGGCTGATATGATGAGTGCAGGGGGCGAGGGCTGATATAATGAGTGTGGGGGGTGAGGGCTGATATGATGAGTGTGGGGGGTGAGGGCTGATATGATGAGTGCGGGGGGTGAGGGCTGATATGATGAGTGCGGGGGGTGAGGGCTGATATGATGAGTGCGGGGGGTGAGGGCTGATATACTGAGTGCGGAGGGCGAGGGCTGATATGATGAGTGCGGGGGGTGAGGGCTGATATAATGAGTGTGGAGGGTGAGGGCTGATATGATGAGTGCAGAGGGCGAGGGCTGATATGATGAGTGCAGGGGGCGAGGGCTGATATAATGAGTGTGGGGGGTGAGGGCTGATATGATGAGTGTGGGGGGTGAGGGCTGATATGATGAGTGCGGGGGGTGAGGGCTGATATGATGAGTGCGGGGGGTGAGGGCTGATATGATGAGTGCGGGGGGTGAGGGCTGATATACTGAGTGCGGAGGGCGAGGGCTGATATGATGAGTGCGGGGGGGTGAGGGCTGATATGATGAGTGCGGAGGGTGAGGGCTGATATGATGAGTGCGGAGGGTGAGGGCTGATATGATGAGTGCGGGGGGCGAGGGCTGATATAATGAGTGTGGAGGGCGAGGGCTGATATGATGAGTGCGGGGGGCGAGGGCTGATATAATGAGTGCGGAGGGTGAGGGCTGATATGATGAGTGCGGAGGGCGAGGGCTGATATGATGAGTGCGGGGGGCGAGGGCTGATATAATGAGTGTGGAGGGCGAGGGCTGATATGATGAGTGCGGGGGGCGAGGGCTGATATAATGAGTGCGGAGGGTGAGGGCTGATATGATGAGTGCGGGGGGGTGAGGGCTGATATGATGAGTGCGGGGGGTGAGGGCTGATATGATGAGTGCGGGGGGTGAGGGCTGATATGATGAGTGCGGCGTGTGTGGGAGGTGATGTGCTCCGGTGTTATATTGTCACGCTGCGCTTCCCGTTATATTATCGTTGCTGCTCAGTTATATCAGTGTAGAGTTATGACACTTTCCGCTGACTTTCCCGTTATGGCAGCCGCATGTTACATATTTTTTCACGTGTTACCGATTTTTCCCTCCAACTATAAATCGCATCCAACCAACATCAAATACTTCTGAAAGGCGAATTGGAAGCAACGTGAGCGCGAATGGTTCCCGGAAAGTGTAAATTAATCATCGACGGCTGGAAAAGATGAGCTCAGGCGAAAAGATGGCGTCCGTCTCCACGAGAGGCGATTATCAGCAAATGCCCAAAAATATACACAAAATGTAAAGTTACATTTGGTCAACTGCAATTTGTTTCTACAGAAATTGAAATGACATAATGACAGCAATGTCACCAGAAAGAGGCCCTTCGCCCTCGCTCTATTCACCCGAATTCTGGACATTTTTCAGGAGCTTAACATAAAGATCTAAGACTTTTCTATGGCCTTTTCTCTCAAATATTGGTCACAAATTTGTGTAAATCAGTGTTAGTGATCACTTCTCCTCTGTAGAGATAATCCATCCCCCTCACAGGTGCAGCAGATTAAGATACTGATTAGACGGCAGGATTATTGCACAGGTGCGCCTTAGACTGGCAACAATAAAAGGCCACTCTAAAATCTGCAGTTATATCACACAGCACAATGCCACAGATGTTGGATGTTTTGACGGTGGAGTAGCCTTTTATTTTGGCCAGCCTAAGGCACACCTGTGCAATAGTCATGCTGTCCAATCAGTACCTTGATATGCTGCACCTGTGAGGTGGATGGAATATGTTGGCAAAGGAGACGTGCTCACAAAGGTAGATATAGACAAATTTGCGAACAATATTTGAGAGAAAAACACCTATGTACATAGAAATATTCTTAGATCTTTGAGTTCAACTCATGAAAAATGGAGCAAAAACAAAAAAGCTTTGTTTATAATTTTGTTCAGTATTTATAGAGATCAGACCTCTAATAATGATACAAAGCTCCAAATCACAATGAGATTCTGCAGCCTATAGTCACCACTAGGGGGAGCTCACAGCAAAAGTGGTGGCTGCAGACAGGATCTTATGTACCTCTCTATACAGGGATCTCCCTCTAGTGGTGGCTGCAGACAGGATCTTATCATGTATCTGTGCATACAGGGAGCTCCCCCTAGTGGTGGCTGCAGACAGGATCTTATCATGTATCTCTGTATACAGGGAGCTCACCCTAGTGGTGGCTGCAGACAGGATCTTATGTACCTCTGTATACAGGGAGCTCCCCCTAGTGGTGGCTGCAGACAGGATCTTATGTACCTCTGTATAAAGGGAGCTCACCCTAGTGGTGGCTGCAGACAGGATCTTATGTACCTCTGTATACAGGGAGCTCCCCCTAGTGGTGGCTGCAGACAGGATCTTATGTATCTCTGTATACAGGGAGCTCCCCCTAGTGGTGGCTGCAGACAGGATCTTATCATGTATCTCTGTATACAGGGAGCTCCCCCTAGTGGTGACTGCAGACAGGATCTTACCATATATCTCTGTATACAGGGAGCTCCCCTAGTGGTGGCTGCAGACAGGATTTTATCATATATCTCTGTATACAGGGAGCGCCCCCTAGTGGTGGCTGCAGACAGGATCTTATCATGTATCTCTGTATACAGGGAGCTCCCCCTAGTGGTGGTTACAGACAGGATCTTATCGTGTATCTCAGTATACAGGGAGCTCCCCCTAGTGGTGGCTGCAGACAGGATCTTATCATGTATCTCTGTATACAGGGAGCTCCCTCTAATGGTGGCTACAGACAGGATCTTATCATGTATCTCTGTATGCAGGGAGTGCCCCCTAGTGGTGGCTGCAGACAAGTATTATTGCTGGGGCTGAGACTCCACTCACTCTGATAATGAGAGGCCTAAAGTCTCCCGTGTCACTGGAATGTTAATGAGCATGTGCGACCAGCACTAATACACAAGAGCAGAGGCCGCACATGCCCAGTTCTAAACAGCCCCTTTACCCGAAATTACATCCTCAATACTGATAAAACCAAAAGAAGGATGCCATCCCTGTAATGTAGTGCGGGGTGGTAGTTCTGGGCGAGGTAATCTCCTGCATGTGTACCGCCCCGTGCTCGGCCGCAGCCGAGCCGCTCGGGTCCAGGCTCGTTCGGTGGATGGCTCGAGCGCCTCCGGCACCCGGGGGTCACGTCGCTCTGCAGGGAAGCTGGCGCTACGTGAAGGAGGGTGATCTTCGGTGGGGAGGTGCACAGCCGGGGCCGTGGTATTTAGGGATTTAGGTTCGTGACGCCACCCATGGGTTGTGGTGAGTGTGGACACCACCACTGCCGTTACCTAGGCTCCCGGGGATGGTGTTGTGCAGCCTGGTGTTGACCCCTCCATGGGCAGGGGGTGATGGTCCCAGGGCCCGGTGGTTGCGAGGTACGGGCGTGTTGGTGCAGCGCAGGGCGCGGTCCGAGGGCGCTGTTGTACTCACTATGACAGATACACAGGAGTCTCGGGTAAACCAAAAGGATGGTGGTCGGTGCCCGCAGCCGGCTGTGTCTGGTCCCCCACCCGCTTCGGTGGTTCCTGCCTTTCTCCTGCACCTCGTTTTGTAGATTTCAACTGCCTACGCTTCAGCGACGGACGTCCGCTCCCCGGATGTGTGTGTGTCGGGGAACCCGTTTGCCCACAGGCGCTGGCCCGTGGGATCTCTCTGCCTGTGCGGTGGCTTTCTATCCCCCTTGGTGGGCTGTTGCCATCTTTCGGGTCTTGGGACGGGAAAGGACCTAAGGTCCAGACCTCAATCAGTGAATTTGACGTGGTCCAGTGGCTTCTGGATCTCGTTCTCCTCCTGCAGGCATAGCTGACATCTCCAGGCACTGTTCTTCCTCCTGCAGGCATAGCCAACATCTCCAGGCACTGTTCTTCCTCCTGCAGGCATAGCCAACATCTCCAGGCACTGTTTCTCCTTCTGCAAACATAGCCGACATCTCTAGGCACTGTTCTTCCTCCTGCAGGCATAGCCGACATCTACAGGCGCTGTTCCTCCTCCTGCAGGCATAGCCAACATCTCCAGGCACTGTTCCTCCTCCTGCAGGCATAGCTGACATCTCCAGGCACTGTTTCTCCTCCTGCAGGCATAGCCAACATCTCCAGGCACTGTTTCTCCTTCTGCAAACATAGCCGACATCTCTAGGCACTGTTCTTCCTCCTGCAGGCATAGCCGACATCTACAGGCGCTGTTCCTCCTCCTGCAGGCATAGCCAACATCTCCAGGCACAGTTCCTCCTCCTGCAGGCATAGCCGACATCTCCAGGCACTGTTCCTCCTCCTGCAGGCATAGCCAACATCTCCAGGCACTGTTCCTCCTCCTGCAGGCATAGCCGACATCTCCAGGCACTGTTCCTCCTCCTGCAGGCATAGCCAACATCTCCAGGCACTGTTCCTCCTCCTGCAGGCATAGCTGACATCTCCACGCACTGTTCCTCCTCCTGCAGGCATAGCTGACATCTCCAGGCACTGTTCCTCCTCCTGCAGGCATAGCTGACATCTCCAGGCACTGTTCCTCCTCCTGCAGGCATAGCTGAGATCTCCAGGCACTGTTCCTCCTCCTGCAGGCATAGCTGACATCGCCAGGCACTGTTCCTCCTCCTGCAGGCATAGCCAACATCTCCAGGCACCGTTCCTCCTCCTGCTGGCATAGCCGACATCTCCAGGCACCGTTCCTCCTCCTGCAGGCATAGCTGACATCTCCAGGCCCTGTTCCTCCTCCTGCAGGCATAGCTGACATCTCCAGGCACTGTTCCTCCTCCTGCAGGCATAGCTGACATCTCCAAGCACTGTTCCTCCTCCTGCAGGCATAGCCGACATCTCCAGGCACTGTTCTTCCTCCTGCAGGCATAGCCGACATCTCCAGGCACTGTTCCTCCTCCTGCAGGCATAGCCGACATCTCCAGGCCCTGTTCTTCCTCCTGCAGGCATAGCCGACATCTCCAGGCACTGTTCCTCCTTCTGCAGGCATAGCTGACATCTCCAGGCACTGTTCCTCTTCCTGCAGGCATAGCTGACATCTCCAGGCACTGTTCCTCCTCCTGCAGGCATAGCTGACATCTCCAGGCACTGTTCCTCCTCCTGCAGGCATAGCCGACATCTCCAGGCACTGTTCTTCCTCCTGCAGGCATAGCTGACATCTCCAGGCACTGTTCTTCCTCCTGCAGGCATAGCTGACATCTCCAGGCACTGTTCCTCCTCCTGCAGGCATAGCTGACATCTCCAGGCACTGTTCCTCCTCCTGCAGGCATAGCTGACATCTCCAGACACTGTTCCTCCTCCTGCAGGCATAGCCGACATCTCCAGGCACTGTTCCTCCTTCTGCAGGCATAGCTGACATCTCCAGGCACTGTTCCTCCTCCTGCAGGCATAGCCGACATCTCCAGACACTGTTCTTCCTCCTGCTGGCATAGCTGACATCTCCAGGCACTGTTCTCCTCCTGCAGGCATAGCCGACATCTACAGGCACTGTTCCTCCTCCTGCTGGCATAGCCGACATCTCCAGGCACTGTTCCTCCTCCTGCTGGCATAGCCGACATCTCCAGGCACTGTTCCTCCTCCTGCAGGCATAGCTGACATCTCCAGGCACTGTTCCTCCTCCTGCAGGCATAGCCGACATCTCCAGACACTGTTCCTCCAGGCATAGCCGACATCTCCAGGCACTGTTTCTCCTCCTGCAGGCATAGCCGACATCTCCAGGCACTCTTCCTCCTTCTGCAGGCATAGCTGACATCTCCAGGCACTGTTCCTCCTCCTGCAGGCATAGCCGACATCTCCAGGCACTCTTCCTCCTTCTGCAGGCATAGCCGACATCTCCAGGCACTGTTCCTCCTCCTGCAGGCATAGCCGACATCTCCAGACACTGTTCCTCCTCCTGCTGGCATAGCTGACATCTCCAGACACTGTTTCTCCTCCTGCAGGCATAGCTGACATCTCCAGGCACTGTTCCTCCTCCTGCAGGCATAGCCGACATCTCCAGGCACTGTTCTTCCTCCTGCAGGCATAGCTGACATCTCCAGGCACTGTTCCTCCTCCTGCAGGCATAGCCGACATCTCCAGGCACTCTTCCTCCTTCTGCAGGCATAGCTGACATCTCCAGGCACTGTTCCTCCTCCTGCAGGCATAGCCGACATCTCCAGGCACTGTTCCTCCTCCTGCAGGCATAGCCGACATCTCCAGGCCCTGTTCCTCTTCCTGCAGGCATAGCCGACATCTCCAGGCACTCTTCCTCCTTCTGCAGGCATAGCTGACATCTCCAGGCCCTGTTCCTGCTCTTGCTGGCATAGCTGACATCTCCAGACACTGTTCCTGCTCTTGCTGGCATAGCTGACATCTTCAGACACTGTTCCTCCTTCTGCAAGCATAGCCGACATCTCCAGGCACTCTTCCTCCTTCTGCAGGCAAAGCCGACATCTCCAGGCACTGTTCTTCCTCCTGCAGGCATAGCCGACATCTCCAGGCACCGTTCCTCCTCCTGCAGGCATAGCCGACATCTCCAGGCACTGTTCTTCCTCCTGCAGGCATAGCCGACATCTCCAGGCACCGTTCCTCCTCCTGCAGGCATAGCCGACATCTCCAGGCACTGTTCCTCCTCCTGCTGGCATAGCCGACATCTCCAGGCCCTGTTCCTCTTCCTGCAGGCATAGCTGACATCTCCAGGCCCTGTTCCTCCTCCTGTAGACAAAGCCGACATCTCCAGGCACTGCTCCTCCTCCGGTAGACATAGCCGACATCTCCAGGCACTGTTACTCCTCCTGCAGGCATAGCCGACATCTCCAGGCACTGTTCCTCCTTCTGCAGGCATAGCCGGCATCTCCAGGCACTGTTCCTCCTTCTGCAGACATAGCCGGCATCTCCAGGCACTGTTCCTCCAGGCATAGCCGACATCTCCAGGCACTGGTCCTCCAGGCATAGCCGACATCTACAGGCGCTGTTCCTCCTCCTGCAGGCATAGCCAACATCTCCAGGCACTGTTCCTCCTCCTGCAGGCATAGCCGACATCTCCAGGCACTGTTCCTCCTCCTGCAGGCATAGCCAACATCTCCAGGCACTGTTCCTCCTCCTGCAGGCATAGCCGACATCTCCAGGCACTGTTCCTCCTCCTGCAGGCATAGCCAACATCTCCAGGCACTGTTCCTCCTCCTGCAGGCATAGCTGACATCTCCAGGCACTGTTCCTCCTCCTGCAGGCATAGCTGACATCTCCAGGCACTGTTCCTCCTCCTGCAGGCATAGCTGAGATCTCCAGGCACTGTTCCTCCTCCTGCAGGCATAGCTGACATCTCCAGGCACTGTTCCTCCTCCTGCAGGCATAGCCAACATCTCCAGGCACCGTTCCTCCTCCTGCTGGCACAGCCGACATCTCCAGGCACCGTTCCTCCTCCTGCAGGCATAGCTGACATCTCCAGGCCCTGTTCCTCCTCCTGCAGGCATAGCTGACATCTCCAGGCACTGTTCCTCCTCCTGCAGGCATAGCTGACATCTCCAGGCACTGTTCCTCCTCCTGCAGGCATAGCTGACATCTCCAAGCACTGTTCCTCCTCCTGCAGGCATAGCCGACATCTCCAGGCACTGTTCCTCCTCCTGCAGGCATAGCCGACATCTCCAGGCACTGTTCTTCCTCCTGCAGGCATAGCCGACATCTCCAGGCACTGTTCCTCCTCCTACAGGCATAGCCGACATCTCCAGGCCCTGTTCTTCCTCCTGCAGGCATAGCCGACATCTCCAGGCACTGTTCCTCCTTCTGCAGGCATAGCTGACATCTCCAGGCACTGTTCCTCTTCCTGCAGGCATAGCTGACATCTCCAGGCACTGTTCCTCCTCCTGCAGGCATAGCTGACATCTCCAGGCACTGTTCCTCCTCCTGCAGGCATAGCTGACATCTCCAGACACTGTTCCTCCTCCTGCAGGCATAGCCGACATCTCCAGGCACTGTTCCTCCTTCTGCAGGCATAGCTGACATCTCCAGGCACTGTTCCTCCTCCTGCAGGCATAGCTGACATCTCCAGGCACTGTTCCTCCTCCTGCTGGCATAGCTGACATCTCCAGGCACTGTTCCTCCTCCTGCAGGCATAGCCGACATCTCCAGACACTGTTCTTCCTCCTGCTGGCATAGCTGACATCTCCAGGCACTGTTCTCCTCCTGCAGGCATAGCCGACATCTACAGGCACTGTTCCTCCTCCTGCTGGCATAGCCGACATCTCCAGGCACTGTTCCTCCTCCTGCTGGCATAGCCGACATCTCCAGGCACTCTTCCTCCTTCTGCAGGCATAGCTGACATCTCCAGGCACTGTTCCTCCTCCTGCAGGCATAGCTGACATCTCCAAGCACTGTTCCTCCTCCTGCAGGCATAGCTGACATCTCCAAGCACTGTTCCTCCTCCTGCAGGCATAGCTGACATCTCCAAGCACTGTTCCTCCTCCTGCAGGCATAGCCGACATCTCCAGGCACTCTTCCTCCTTCTGCAGGCATAGCCGACATCTCCAGGCACTGTTCCTCCTCCTGCAGGCATAGCCGACATCTCCAGACACTGTTCCTCCTCCTGCTGGCATAGCTGACATCTCCAGACACTGTTCCTCCTCCTGCAGGCATAGCTGACATCTCCAGGCACTGTTCCTCCTCCTGCAGGCATAGCCGACATCTCCAGGCACTGTTCTTCCTCCTGCAGGCATAGCCGACATCTCCAGGCACTGTTCCTCCTCCTGCAGGCATAGCCGACATCTCCAGGCCCTGTTCCTCTTCCTGCAGGCATAGCCGACATCTCCAGGCACTCTTCCTCCTTCTGCAGGCATAGCTGACATCTCCAGGCCCTGTTCCTGCTCTTGCTGGCATAGCTGACATCTTCAGACACTGTTCCTCCTTCTGCAAGCATAGCCGACATCTCCAGGCACTCTTCCTCCTTCTGCAGGCAAAGCCGACATCTCCAGGCACTGTTCTTCCTCCTGCAGGCATAGCCGACATCTCCAGCCACTGTTCCTCCTCCTGCTGGCATAGCCGACATCTCCAGGCCCTGTTCCTCTTCCTGCAGGCATAGCTGACATCTCCAGGCCCTGTTCCTCCTCCTGTAGACAAAGCCGACATCTCCAGGCACTGCTCCTCCTCCGGTAGACATAGCCGACATCTCCAGCCACTGTTACTCCTCCTGCAGGCATAGCCGACATCTCCAGGCACTGTTCCTCCTCCTGCAAGCATAGCTGACATCTCCAGGCACTGTTCCTCCTTCTGCAGGCATAGCCGGCATCTCCAGGCACTGTTCCTCCTTCTGCAGACATAGCCGGCATCTCCAGGCACTGTTCCTCCAGGCATAGCCGACATCTCCAGGCACTGGTCCTCCAGGCATAGCCGACATCTCAAGGCACTGTTCCTCCAGGCATAGCCGACATCTCCAGACACTGTTCCTCCTTCTGAAGGCAAAGCCGACATCTCCAGGCACTGTTCCTCCACCTGCAGGCATAGTCGACATCTCCAGGCACTCTACCTCCTTCTGCAGGCATAGCCGACATCTCCAGGCACTGTTCCTCCTTCTGCAGGCAAAGCCGACATCTCCAGGCACTGTTCCTCCTCCTGCAGGCATAGCCGACATCTCCAGGCACTCTTCCTCCTTCTGCAGGCATAGCTGACATCTCCAGGCCCTGTTCCTGCTCTTGCTGGCATAGCTGACATCTCCAGACACTGTTCCTGCTCTTGCTGGCATAGCTGACATCTTCAGACACTGTTCCTCCTTCTGCAAGCATAGCCGACATCTCCAGGCACTCTTCCTCCTTCTGCAGGCAAAGCCGACAGCTCCAGGCACTGTTCTTCCTCCTGCAGGCATAGCCGACATCTCCAGGCACCGTTCCTCCTCCTGCAGGCATAGCCGACATCTCCAGGCACTGTTCTTCCTCCTGCAGGCATAGCCGACATCTCCAGGCACCGTTCCTCCTCCTGCAGGCATAGCCGACATCTCCAGGCACTGTTCCTCCTCCTGCTGGCATAGCCGACATCTCCAGGCCCTGTTCCTCTTCCTGCAGGCATAGCTGACATCTCCAGGCCCTGTTCCTCCTCCTGTAGACAAAGCCGACATCTCCAGGCACTGCTCCTCCTCCGGTAGACATAGCCGACATCTCCAGGCACTGTTACTCCTCCTGCAGGCATAGCCGACATCTCCAGGCACTGTTCCTCCTCCTGCAAGCATAGCTGACATCTCCAGGCACTGTTCCTCCTTCTGCAGGCATAGCCGGCATCTCCAGGCACTGTTCCTCCTTCTGCAGACATAGCCGGCATCTCCAGGCACTGTTCCTCCAGGCATAGCCGACATCTCCAGGCACTGGTCGTCCAGGCATAGCCGACATCTACAGGCGCTGTTCCTCCTCCTGCAGGCATAGCCAACATCTCCAGGCACTGTTCCTCCTCCTGCAGGCATAGCCGACATCTCCAGGCACTGTTCCTCCTCCTGCAGGCATAGCCAACATCTCCAGGCACTGTTCCTCCTCCTGCAGGCATAGCCGACATCTCCAGGCACTGTTCCTCCTCCTGCAGGCATAGCCAACATCTCCAGGCACTGTTCCTCCTCCTGCAGGCATAGCTGACATCTCCAGGCACTGTTCCTCCTCCTGCAGGCATAGCTGACATCTCCAGGCACTGTTCCTCCTCCTGCAGGCATAGCTGAGATCTCCAGGCACTGTTCCTCCTCCTGCAGGCATAGCTGACATCGCCAGGCACTGTTCCTCCTCCTGCAGGCATAGCCAACATCTCCAGGCACCGTTCCTCCTCCTGCTGGCATAGCCGACATCTCCAGGCACCGTTCCTCCTCCTGCAGGCATAGCTGACATCTCCAGGCCCTGTTCCTCCTCCTGCAGGCATAGCTGACATCTCCAGGCACTGTTCCTCCTCCTGCAGGCATAGCTGACATCTCCAAGCACTGTTCCTCCTCCTGCAGGCATAGCCGACATCTCCAGGCACTGTTCCTCCTCCTGCAGGCATAGCCGACATCTCCAGGCACTGTTCTTCCTCCTGCAGGCATAGCCGACATCTCCAGGCACTGTTCCTCCTCCTGCAGGCATAGCCGACATCTCCAGGCCCTGTTCTTCCTCCTGCAGGCATAGCCGACATCTCCAGGCACTGTTCCTCCTTCTGCAGGCATAGCTGACATCTCCAGGCACTGTTCCTCTTCCTGCAGGCATAGCTGACATCTCCAGGCACTGTTCCTCCTCCTGCAGGCATAGCTGACATCTCCAGGCACTGTTCCTCCTCCTGCAGGCATAGCTGACATCTCCAGACACTGTTCCTCCTCCTGCAGGCATAGCCGACATCTCCAGGCACTGTTCCTCCTTCTGCAGGCATAGCTGACATCTCCAGGCACTGTTCCTCCTCCTGCAGGCATAGCCGACATCTCCAGACACTGTTCTTCCTCCTGCTGGCATAGCTGACATCTCCAGGCACTGTTCTCCTCCTGCAGGCATAGCCGACATCTACAGGCACTGTTCCTCCTCCTGCTGGCATAGCCGACATCTCCAGGCACTGTTCCTCCTCCTGCTGGCATAGCCGACATCTCCAGGCACTCTTCCTCCTTCTGCAGGCATAGCTGACATCTCCAGGCACTGTTCCTCCTCCTGCAGGCATAGCCGACATCTCCAGGCACTCTTCCTCCTTCTGCAGGCATAGCCGACATCTCCAGGCACTGTTCCTCCTCCTGCAGGCATAGCCGACATCTCCAGACACTGTTCCTCCTCCTGCTGGCATAGCTGACATCTCCAGACACTGTTCCTCCTCCTGCAGGCATAGCTGACATCTCCAGGCACTGTTCCTCCTCCTGCAGGCATAGCCGACATCTCCAGGCACTGTTCTTCCTCCTGCAGGCATAGCCGACATCTCCAGGCACTGTTCCTCCTCCTGCAGGCATAGCCGACATCTCCAGGCCCTGTTCCTCTTCCTGCAGGCATAGCCGACATCTCCAGGCACTCTTCCTCCTTCTGCAGGCATAGCTGACATCTCCAGGCCCTGTTCCTGCTCTTGCTGGCATAGCTGACATCTTCAGACACTGTTCCTCCTTCTGCAAGCATAGCCGACATCTCCAGGCACTCTTCCTCCTTCTGCAGGCAAAGCCGACATCTCCAGGCACTGTTCTTCCTCCTGCAGGCATAGCCGACATCTCCAGGCACTGTTCCTCCTCCTGCTGGCATAGCCGACATCTCCAGGCCCTGTTCCTCTTCCTGCAGGCATAGCTGACATCTCCAGGCCCTGTTCCTCCTCCTGTAGACAAAGCCGACATCTCCAGGAACTGCTCCTCCTCCGGTAGACATAGCCGACATCTCCAGCCACTGTTACTCCTCCTGCAGGCATAGCCGACATCTCCAGGCACTGTTCCTCCTCCTGCAAGCAGAGCTGACATCTCCAGGCACTGTTCCTCCTTCTGTAGGCATAGCCGGCATCTCCAGGCACTGTTCCTCCTTCTGCAGACATAGCCGGCATCTCCAGGCACTGTTCCTCCAGGCATAGCCGACATCTCCAGGCACTGGTCCTCCAGGCATAGCCGACATCTCAAGGCACTGTTCCTCCAGGCATAGCCGACATCTCCAGACACTGTTCCTCCTTCTGAAGGCAAAGCCGACATCTCCAGGCACTGTTCCTCCACCTGCAGGCATAGTCGACATCTCCAGGCACTCTACCTCCTTCTGCAGGCATAGCCGACATCTCCAGGCACTGTTCCTCCTTCTGCAGGCAAAGCCGACATCTCCAGGCACTGTTCCTCCTCCTGCAGGCATAGCCGACATCTCCAGGCACTGTTCCTCCAGGCATAGCCGACATCGCCAGGCAATGTTCCTCCAGGCATAGCCGACATCTCCAGGCACTGTTCCTCCTTCTGAAGGCAAAGCCGACATCTCCAGGCACTGTTCCTCCTCCTGCTGGCATAGCCGACATCTCCAGGCACTGTTCCTCCTCCTGCAGGCATAGCCGACATCTACAGGCACTGTTTCTCCTTCTGAAGGCAAAGCCGACATCTCCAGGCACTCTTCCTTCTCCTGCTGGCATAGCCGACATCTCCAGGCACTGTTCCTCCTCATGCAAGCATAGCCGACATCTCCAGGCACTGTTCCTCCTCCTGCAGGCATAGCCGACATCTCCAGGCACTCTTCCTCCTTCTGCAGGCATAGCCGACATCTCCAGGCACTCTTCCTCCTTCTGCAGGCATAGCCGACATCTCCAGGTACTGTTCCTCCTTCTGCAGGCATAGCCGACATCTCCAGACACTGTTCCTCCTGCTGCAGGCATAGCTGACATCTCCAGGCAGTGTTCCTCCTCCTGTAGACATAGCCGACATCTCCAGGCACTGTTCCTCCTACTGCAGGCATAGCCGACATCTCCAGGCACTTTTCCTCCTCCTGCAGACATAGTCGACATCTCCAGGCACTGTTCAGGCACTGTTCCTCCTTCTGCAGGCATAGCTGACATCTCCAGGCACTGTTCCTCCTCCTGCAAGCATAGCTGACATCTCCAGGCCCTGTTCTTCCTCCTGCAGGCATAGCCGACATCTCCAGGCACTGTTCCTCCTCCTGCAGGCATAGCTGACATCTCCAGGCACTGTTCCTCCTCATGCAAGCATAGCCGACATCTCCAGGCCCTGTTCTTCCTCCTGCAGGCATAGCCGACATCTCCAGGCACTGTTCCTCCTACTGCAGGCATAGCCGACATCTCCAGGCACTGTTCCTCCTACTGCAGGCATAGCCGACATCTCCAGGCACCGTTCCTCCTTCTGCAGGCATAGCTGACATCTCCAGGCACTGTTCCTCCTCATGCAAGCATAGCCGACATCTCCAGGCCCTGTTCTTCCTCCTGCAGGCATAGCTGACATCTCCAGGCACTGTTCCTCCTAATGCAAGCATAGCCGACATCTCCAGGCACTGTTCCTCCTCCTGCAGGCATAGCCGACATCTCCAGGCCCTGTTCCTCCTCCTGCAGGCATAGCTGACATCTCCAGGCACTGTTTCTCCTCCTGCAAGCATAGCCGACATCTCCAGGCACTGTACTTCCTCCTGCAGGCATAGCTGACATCTCTAGGCACTGTACTTCCTCCTGCAGGCATAGCCGACATCTCCAGGCAGTGTTCCTCCTCATGCAAGCATAGCCGACATCTCCAGGCCCTGTTCTTCCTCCTGCAGGCATAGCTGACATCTCCAGGCACTGTTGCTCCTCATGCAAGCATAGCCGACATCTCCAGGCCCTGTTCTTCCTCCTGCAGGCATAGCTGACATCTCCAGGCCCTGTTCCTCCTCATGCAAGCATAGCCGACATCTCCAGGCCCTGTTCTTCCTCCTGCAGGCATAGCTGACATCTCCAGGCACTGTTCCTCCTCATGCAAGCATAGCCGACATCTCCAGGCACTCTTCCTCCTCCTGCAGGCATAGCCGACATCTCCAGGCACTGTTCCTCCTCCTGCAGGCATAGCTGACATCTCCAGGCACCGTTCCTCCTCCTGCAGGCATAGCTGACATCTCCAGGCACTGTTCCTCCTCCTGCAGGCATAGCTGACATCTCCAGGCACTGTTCCTCCTCCTGCAGGCATAGCTGACATCTCCAGGCACTGTTCCTACTCCTGCAGGCATAGCTGACATCTCCAGGCACTGTTCCTCCTCCTGCAGGCATAGCTGACATCTCCAGGCACTGTTCCTCCTCCTGCAGGCATAGCTGACATCTCCAGGCACTGTTCCTCTTCCTGCAGGCATAGCCGACATCTCCAGACACTGTTCCTCCTCCTGCAGGCATAGCCGACATCTCCAGGCACTGTTCCTCCTCCTGCAGGCATAGCCGACATCTCCAGGCACTGTTCCTACTCCTGCAGGCATAGCTGACATCTCCAGGCACTGTTCCTCCTCCTGCAGGCATAGCCGACATCTCCAGGCACTCTTCCTCCTCCTGCAGGCATAGCCGACATCTCCAGGCACTGTTCCTCCTTCTGTAGACATAGCCGACATCTCCAGGCACTCTTCCTCCTTCTGCAGGCATAGCTGACATCTCCAGGCACTGTTCCTCCTCCTGCAGGCATAGCCGACATCTCCAGGCACTGTTCCTCCTCCTGCAGGCATAGCCGACATCTCCAGGCACTGTTCCTCCTCCTGCAGGCATAGCCGACATCTCCAGGCACTGTTCCTCCTCCTGCAGGCATAGCTGACATCTCCAGGCACTGTTCCTCCTCCTGCAGGCATAGCCGACATCTCCAGGCCCTGTTCATCCTCCTGCAGGCATAGCCGACATCTCCAGGCACTGTTACTCCTCCTGCAGGCATAGCCGACATCTCCAGGCACTGTTACTCCTCCTGCAGGCATAGCTGACATCTCCAGGCACTGTTCCTCCTCCTGCAGGCATAGCTGACATCTCCAGGCACTGTTCCTCCTCCTGCAGGCATAGCCGACATCTCCAGGCACTGTTCCTCCTCCTGCAGGCATAGCTGACATCTCCAGGCCCTGTTCCTCCTCCTGTAGACATAGCCGACATCTCCAGGCACTGTTCCTCCTCCTGCAGGCATAGCTGACATCTCCAGGCACTGTTCCTCCTCCTGCAGGCATAGCTGACATCTCCAGGCACTGTTCCTCTTCCTGCAGGCATAGCCGACATCTCCAGGCACTGTTCCTCCTTCTGTAGGCATAGCTGACATCTCCAGGCCCTGTTCATCCTCCTGCAGGCATAGCCGACATCTCCAGGCACTGTTACTCCTCCTGCAGGCATAGCCGACATCTCCAGGCACCGTTCCTCCTCCTGCAGGCATAGCTGACATCTCCAGGCACCGTTCCTCCTCCTGCAGGCATATCTGACATATCCAGGCCCTGTTCCTCCTCCTGCAGGCATAGCTGACATCTCCAGGCACTGTTCTCCTCCTGCAGGCATAGCTGACATCTCCAGGCACTGTTCCTCCTCATGCAGACATAGCTGACATCTCCAGGCACTGTTCCTCCTCCTGCAGGCATAGCTGACATCTCCAGGCACTGTTCCTCCTCCTGCAGGCATAGCTGACATCTCCAGGCACTGTTCCTCTTCCTGCAGGCATAGCTGACATCTCCAGGCCCTGTTCATCCTCCTGCAGGCATAGCCGACATCTCCAGGCACTGTTACTCCTCCTGCAGGCATAGCTGACATCTCCAGGCACTGTTACTCCTCCTGCAGGCATAGCTGACATCTCCAGGCACTGTTCCTCCTCCTGCAGGCATAGCTGACATCTCCAGGCACTGTTCCTCCTCCTGCAGGCATAGCTGACATCTCCAGGCACTGTTCCTCCTCCTGCAGGCATAGCCGACATCTCCAGGCACTGTTCCTCCTCCTGCAGGCATAGCTGACATCTCCAGGCCCTGTTCCTCCTCCTGTAGACATAGCCGACATCTCCAGGCACTGTTCCTCCTCCTGCAGGCATAGCTGACATCTCCAGGCACTGTTCCTCCTCCTGCAGGCATAGCTGACATCTCCAGGCACTGTTCCTCCTCCTGCAGGCATAGCTGACATCTCCAGGCACTGTTTCTCCTCCTGCAGGCATAGCCGACATCTCCAGGCACTGTTCCTCCTCCTGCAGGCATAGCCGACATCTCCAGGCACCGTTCCTCCTCCTGCAGGCATAGCTGACATCTCCAGGCACCGTTCCTCCTCCTGCAGGCATAGCTGACATCTCCAGGCACCGTTCCTCCTCCTGCAGGCATAGCTGACATATCCAGGCACTGTTCTTCCTCCTGCAGGCATAGCTGACATCTCCAGGCACTGTTCTCCTCCTGCAGGCATATCTGACATCTCCAGGCACTGTTCCTCCTCCTGCAGGCATAGCCGACATCTCCAGGCACTGTTCCTCTTCCTGCAGGCATAGCTGACATCTCCAGGCACTGTTCCTCCTTCTGTAGGCATAGCTGACATCTCCAGGCACTGTTCCTACTCCTGCAGGCATAGCTGACATCTCCAGGCCCTGTTCCTCCTCCTGCAGGCATAGCCGACATCTCCAGGCACTGTTCCTCCTCCTGCAGGCATAGCTGACATCTCCAGGCCCTGTTCCTCCTCCTGCAGGCATAGCCGACATCTCCAGGCACTGTTCCTCCTCCTGCAGGCATAGCTGACATCTCCAGGCCCTGTTCCTCCTCCTGCAGGCATAGCTGACATCTCCAGGCCCTGTTCCTCCTCCTGCAGGCATAGCTGACATCTCCAGACACTGTTCCTCCTCCTGCAGGCATAGCCGACATCTCCAGGCCCTGTTCCTCCTCCTGCAGGCATAGCTGACATCTCCAGGCCCTGTTCCTCCTCCTGCAGGCATAGCTGACATCTCCAGGCACTGTTCCTCCTCCTGCAGGCATAGCTGACATCTCCAGGCACTGTTCCTCCTCCTGCAGGCATAGCTGACATCTCCAGGCACTGTTCCTCCTCCTGCAGGCATAGCTGACATCTCCAGGCACTGTTCCTCCTTCTGCAGGCATAGCTGACATCTCCAGACACTGTTCCTCCTCCTGCAGGCATAGCCGACATCTCCAGGCACTGTTCCTCCTCCTGCAGGCATAGCCGACATCTCCAGGCACTGTTCCTCCTCCTGCAGGCATAGCTGACATCTCCAGGCACTGTTCCTCCTCCTGCAGGCATAGCTGACATCTCCAGACACTGTTCCTCCTCCTGCAGGCATAGCCGACATCTCCAGGCACTGTTCCTCCTCCTGCAGGCATAGCCGACATCTCCAGGCACTGTTCCTCCTCCTGCAGGCATAGCTGACATCTCCAGGCACTGTTCCTCCTCCTGCAGGCATAGCTGACAACTCCAGGCACTGTTCCTCCTCCTGTAGACATAGCCGACATCTCCAGGCACTGTTCCTCCTCCTGTAGACATAGCCGACATCTCCAGGCACTGTTCCTCCTCCTGTAGACATAGCCGACATCTCCAGGCACTGTTCCTCCTCATGCAGGCATAGCTGACATCTCCAGGCACTGTTCCTCCTCCTGCAGGCATAGCTGACATCTCTAGGCACTGTTCCTCCTCCTGTAGACATAGCCGACATCTCCAGGCACTGTTCCTCCTCCTGCAGGCATAGCTGACATCTCCAGGCACTGTTCCTCCTCCTGTAGACATAGCCGACATCTCCAGGCACTGTTCCTCCTCCTGTAGACATAGCCGACATCTCCAGGCACTGTTCCTCCTCCTGTAGACATAGCCGACATCTCCAGGCACTGTTCCTCCTCATGCAGGTATAGCTGACATCTCCAGGCACTGTTCCTCCTCCTGCAGGCATAGCTGACATCTCCAGACACTGTTCCTCCTCCTGCAGGCATAGCTGACATCTCCAGGCACTGTTCCTCCTCCTGCAGGCATAACTGACATCTCCAGGCACTGTTCCTCCTCCTGCAGGCATAGCTGACATCTCCAGGCACTGTTCCTCCTCCTGCAGGCATAACTGACATCTCCAGGCACTGTTCCTCCTCCTGCAGGCATAACTGACATCTCCAGGCCCTGTTCCTCCTCCTGCAGGCATAGCTGACATCTCTAGGCACTGTTCCTCCTCCTGCAGGCATAACTGACATCTCCAGGCACTGTTCCTACTCCTGCAGGCATAGCTGACATCTCCAGGCACTGTTCCTCCTCCTGCAGGCATAGCTGACATCTCCAGGCACTGTTCCTACTCCTGCAGGCATAGCTGACATCTCCAGGCACTGTTCCTCCTCCTGCAGGCATAGCTGACATCTCCAGGCACTGTTCCTCCTCCTGCAGGCATAGCTGACATCTCCAGGCACTGTTCCTCCTCCTGCAAGCATAGCCGACATCTCCAGGCACTGTTCCTCCTCCTGTAGACATAGCCGACATCTCCAGGCACTGTTCCTCCTCCTGTAGACATAGCCGACATCTCCAGGCACTGTTCCTCCTCATGCAGGCATAGCTGACATCTCCAGGCCCTGTTCCTCCTCCTGCAGGCATAGCTGACATCTCCAGGCACTGTTCCTCCTCCTGCAGGCATAGCTGACATCTCCAGGCACTGTTCCTCCTCCTGCAGGCATAGCTGACATCTCCAGGCACTGTTCCTCCTCCTGCAGGCATAGCTGACATCTCCAGGCACTGTTCCTACTCCTGCAGGCATAGCTGACATCTCCAGGCACTGTTCCTCCTCCTGCAGGCATAGCTGACATCTCCAGGCCCTGTTCCTCCTCCTGCAGGCATAGCTGACATCTCCAGGCACTGTTCCTCCTCCTGCAGGCATAGCCGACATCTCCAGGCCCTGTTCCTCCTCCTGCAGGCATAGCTGACATCTCCAGGCACTGTTCCTCCTCCTGCAGGCATAGCTGACATCTCCAGGCCCTGTTCCTCCTCCTGCAGGCATAGCCGACATCTCCAGGCACTGTTCTTCCTCCTGCAGGCATAGCTGACATCTCCAGGCACTGTTCCTCCTCCTGCAGGCATAGCTGACATCTCCAGGCACTGTTCCTCCTCCTGCAGGCATAGCTGACATCTCCAGGCCCTGTTCCTCCTCCTGCAGGCATAGCCGACATCTCCAGGCACTGTTCCTCCTCCTCTGCAGGCATAGCTGATATCTCCAGGCACTGTTCCTCCTCCTGCAGGCATAGCTGACATCTCCAGGCACTGTTCCTCCTCCTGCAGGCATAGCTGACATCTCCAGGCCCTGTTCCTCCTCCTGCAGGCATAGCTGACATCTCCAGGCACTGTTCCTCCTCCTGCAGGCATAACTGACATCTCCAGGCACTGTTCCTCCTCCTGCAGGCATAGCTGACATCTCCAGGCACTGTTCCTCCTCCTGCAGGCATAACTGACATCTCCAGGCACTGTTCCTCCTCCTGCAGGCATAACTGACATCTCCAGGCCCTGTTCCTCCTCCTGCAGGCATAGCTGACATCTCTAGGCACTGTTCCTCCTCCTGCAGGCATAACTGACATCTCCAGGCACTGTTCCTACTCCTGCAGGCATAGCTGACATCTCCAGGCACTGTTCCTCCTCCTGCAGGCATAGCTGACATCTCCAGGCACTGTTCCTCCTCCTGCAGGCATAGCTGACATCTCCAGGCCCTGTTCCTCCTCCTGTAGACATAGCCGACATCTCCAGGCACTGTTCCTCCTCCTGCAGGCATAGCTGACATCTCCAGGCACTGTTCCTCCTCCTGCAGGCATAGCTGACATCTCCAGGCACTGTTCCTACTCCTGCAGGCATAGCCGACATCTCCAGGCACTGTTCCTACTCCTGCAGGCATAGCTGACATCTCCAGGCACTGGTCCTCTTCCTGCAGGCATAGCTGACATCTCCAGGCACTGTTCCTCCTCCTGCAGGCATAGCTGACATCTCCAGGCACTGTTCCTCCTCCTGCAGGCATAGCCGACATCTCCAGGCACTGTTCCTCCTCCTGCAGGCATAGCTGACATCTCCAGGCACTGTTCCTACTCCTGCAGGCATAGCTGACATCTCCAGGCACTGTTCCTCCTCCTGCAAGCATAGCCGACATCTCCAGGCACTGTTCCTCCTCCTGTAGACATAGCCGACATCTCCAGGCACTGTTCCTCCTCCTGTAGACATAGCCGACATCTCCAGGCACTGTTCCTCCTCATGCAGGCATAGCTGACATCTCCAGGCACTGTTCCTCCTCCTGCAGGCATAGCTGACATCTCCAGGCACTGTTCCTCCTCCTGCAGGCATAGCTGACATCTCCAGGCACTGTTCCTCCTCCTGCAGGCATAGCTGACATCTCCAGGCACTGTTCCTACTCCTGCAGGCATAGCTGACATCTCCAGGCACTGTTCCTCCTCCTGCAGGCATAGCCGACATCTCCAGGCCCTGTTCCTCCTCCTGCAGGCATAGCTGACATCTCCAGGCACTGTTCCTCCTCCTGCAGGCATAGCTGACATCTCCAGGCACTGTTCCTCCTCCTGCAGGCATAGCCGACATCTCCAGGCACTGTTCCTCCTCCTGCAGGCATAGCTGATATCTCCAGGCACTGTTCCTCCTCCTGCAGGCATAGCTGACATCTCCAGGCACTGTTCCTCCTCCTGCAGGCATAGCTGACATCTCCAGGCACTGTTCCTCCTCCTGCAGGCATAGCTGACATCTCCAGGCACTGTTCCTCCTCCTGCAGGCATAGCTGACATCTCCAGGCACTGTTCCTCCTCCTGCAGGCATAGCTGACATCTCCAGGCACTGTTCCTCCTCCTGCAGGCATAGCCGACATCTCCAGGCACTGTTCCTCCTCCTGCAGGCATAGCTGACATCTCCAGGCACTGTTCCTCCTCCTGCAGGCATAGCCGACATCTCCAGGCACTGTTACTCCTCCTGCAGGCATAGCTGACATCTCCAGGCACTGTTCTTCCTCCTGCAGGCATAGCTGACATCTCTAGGCACTGTTCCTCCTCCTGCAGGCATAGCTGACATCTCCAGGCCCTGTTCCTCCTCCTGCAGGCATAGCTGACATCTCCAGGCACTGTTCCTCCTCCTGCAGGCATAGCTGACATCTCCAGGCACTGTTCCTCCTCCTGCAGACATAGCTGACATCTCCAGGCACTGTTCCTACTCCTGCAGGCATAGCTGACATCTCCAGGCACTGTTCCTCCTCCTGCAGGCATAGCTGACATCTCCAGGCACTGTTCCTCCTCCTGCAGGCATAGCTGACATCTCCAGGCACTGTTCCTCCTCCTGCAGGCATAGCTGACATCTCCAGGCACTGTTCCTCCTCCTGCAGGCATAGCTGACATCTCCAGGCACTGTTCCTCCTCCTGCAGGCATAGCCGACATCTCCAGGCACTGTTCCTCCTCCTGCAGGCATAGCTGACATCTCCAGGCCCTGTTCATCCTCCTGCAGGCATAGCCGACATCTCCAGGCACTGTTCCTCCTCCTGCAGGCATAGCTGACATCTCCAGGCACTGTTCCTCCTCCTGCAGGCATAGCTGACATCTCCAGGCACTGTTCCTCCTCCTGCAGGCATAGCTGACATCTCCAGGCACTGTTCCTCCTCCTGCAGGCATAGCTGACATCTCCAGGCACTGTTCCTCCTCCTGCAGGCATAGCCGACATCTCCAGGCACTGTTCCTCCTCCTGCAGGCATAGCTGACATCTCCAGGCACTGTTCCTCCTCCTGCAGGCATAGCTGACATCTCCAGGCACTGTTCCTCCTCATGCAGGCATAGCTGACATCTCCAGGCACTGTTCCTCCTCCTGCAGGCATAGCTGACATCTCCAGGCACTGTTCCTCCTCCTGCAGGCATAGCTGACATCTCCAGGCACTGTTCCTCCTCCTGCAGGCATAGCTGACATCTCCAGGCACTGTTCCTCCTCCTGCAGGCATAGCTGACATCTCCAGGCACTGTTCCTCCTCCTGCAGGCATAGCTGACATCTCCAGGCACTGTTCCTCCTCCTGCAGGCATAGCTGACATCTCCAGGCCCTGTTCCTCCTTCTGCAGGCATAGCCGACATCTCCAGGCACTGTTCCTCCTCCTGCAGGCATAGCTGACATCTCCAGGCACTGTTCCTCCTCCTGCAGGCATAGCCGACATCTCCAGGCACTGTTCCTCCTTCTGCAGGCATAGCCGACATCTCCAGGCACTGTTCCTCCTCATGCAGGCATAGCCGACATCTCCAGGCACTGTTCCTCCTCATGCAGGCATAGCTGACATCTCCAGGCACTGTTCTTCCTCCTGCAGGCATAGCTGATATCTCCAGGCACTGTTCCTCCTCCTGCAGGCATAGCCGACATCTCCAGGCACTGTTCCTCCTCCTGCAGGCATAGCTGACATCTCCAGGCACTGTTCCTCCTCCTGCAGGCATAGCTGATATCTCCAGGCACTGTTCCTCCTCCTGCAGGCATAGCTGACATCTCCAGGCACTGTTCCTCCTCCTGCAGGCATAGCTGACATCTCCAGGCACTGTTCCTCCTCCTGCAGGCATAGCTGACATCTCCAGGCACTGTTCCTCCTCCTGCAGGCATAGCTGACATCTCCAGGCACTGTTCCTCCTCCTGCAGGTATAGCCGACATCTCCAGGCACTGTTCCTCCTCATGCAGGCATAGCCGACATCTCCAGGCACTGTTCCTCCTCATGCAGGCATAGCTGACATCTCCAGGCACTGTTCTTCCTCCTGCAGGCATAGCTGATATCTCCAGGCACTGTTCCTCCTCCTGCAGGCATAGCCGACATCTCCAGGCACTGTTCCTCCTCCTGCAGGCATAGCTGACATCTCCAGGCACTGTTCCTCCTCCTGCAGGCATAGCTGACATCTCCAGGCACTGTTCCTCCTCCTGCAGGCATAGCTGACATCTCCAGGCACTGTTCCTCCTCCTGCAGGCATAGCTGACATCTCCAGGCACTGTTCCTCCTCCTGCAGGCATAGCTGACATCTCTAGGCACTGTTCCTCCTCCTGCAGGCATAGCTGACATCTCCAGGCACTGTTCCTCCTCCTGCAGGCATAGCTGACATCTCCAGGCACTGTTCTTCCTCCTGCTGGCATAGCCGACATCTCCAGGCACTGTTCCTCCTCCTGCAGGCATAGCTGACATCTTCAGGCACTGTTCCTCCTCCTGCAGGCATAGCTGACATCTCCAGGCACTGTTCCTCCTTCTGCAGGCATAGCTGACATCTCCAGGCCCTGTTCTTCCTCCTGCAGGCATAGCTGACATCTCCAGGCACTGTTCCTCCTCCTGCAAGCATAGCTGACATCTCCAGGCACTGTTCCTCCTCCTGCAGGCATAGCCGACATCTCCAGGCCCTGTTCCTCCTCCTGCAGGCATAGCTGACATCTTCAGGCACTGTTCCTCCTCCTGCAGGCATAGCTGACATCTCCAGGCACTGTTCCTCCTCCTGCAGGCATAGCTGACATCTCCAGGCACTGTTCCTCCTCCTGCAGGCATAGCTGACATCTCCAGGCACTGTTCCTCCTCCTGCAGGCATAGCTGACATCTCCAGGCACTGTTCCTCCTCCTGCAGGCATAGCTGACATCTCCAGGCACTGTTCCTCCTCCTGCAGGCATAGCTGACATCTCCAGGCACTGTTCCTCCTCCTGCAGGCATAGCTGATATCTCCAGGCACTGTTCCTCCTCCTGCAGGCATAGCTGACATCTCCAGGCACTGTTCCTCCTCCTGCAGGCATAGCTGACATCTCCAGGCACTGTTTCTCCTCCTGCAGGCATAGCTGACATCTCCAGGCACTGTTCCTCCTCCTGCAGGCATAGCTGACATCTCCAGGCACTGTTTCTCCTCCTGCAGGCATAGCCGACATCTCCAGGCACTGTTCCTCCTCCTGCAGGCATAGCCGACATCTCCAGGCACTGTTCCTCCTCCTGCAGGCATAGCCGACATCTCCAGGCACTGTTCCTCCTCCTGCAGGCATAGCCGACATCTCCAGGCCCTGTTCCTCCTCCTGCAGGCATAGCTGACATCTCCAGGCACTGTTCCTCCTCCTGCAGGCATAGCCGACATCTCCAGGCACTGTTCCTCCTCCTGCAGGCATAGCTGAGATCTCCAGACACTGTTCCTCCTTCTGCAGGCATAGCCGACATCTCCAGGCCCTGTTCCTCCTCCTGCAAGCATAGCCGACATCTCCAGGCACTGTTCCTCCTCCTGCAGGCATAGCTGATATCTCCAGGCACTGTTCCTCCTCCTGTAGACATAGCCGACATCTCCAGGCACTGTTCCTCCTCCTGCAGGCATAGCTGACATCTCCAGGCACTGTTCTTCCTCCTGCAGGCATAGCCGACATCTCCAGGCACTGTTCCTCCTCATGCAGGCATAGCTGATATCTCCAGGCACTGTTCCTCCTCCTGCAGGCATAGCTGACATCTCCAGGCACTGTTCCTCCTCCTGCAGGCATAGCTGACATCTCCAGGCACTGTTTCTCTTCCTGCAGGCATAGCTGACATCTCCAGGCACTGTTCCTCCTCCTGCAGGCATAGCTGACATCTCCAGGCACTGTTCCTCCTCCTGCAGGCATAGCCGACATCTCCAGGCACTGTTCTTCCTCCTGCAGGCATAGCTGATATCTCCAGGCACTGTTCCTCCTCCTGCAGGCATAGCTGACATCTCCAGGCCCTGTTCCTCCTCCTGCAGGCATAGCTGATATCTCCAGGCACTGTTCCTCCTCCTGCAGGCATAGCTGACATCTCCAGGCACTGTTCCTCCTCCTGCAGGCATAGCTGATATCTCCAGGCACTGTTCCTCCTCCTGCAGGCATAGCCGACATCTCCAGGCACTGTTCCTCCTCCTGCAGGCATAGCTGACATCTCCAGGCACTGTTCTTCCTCCTGCAAGCATAGCCGACATCTCCAGGCACTGTTCCTCCTCCTGCAGGCATAGCTGACATCTCCAGGCACTGTTTCTCTTCCTGCAGGCATAGCTGACATCTCCAGGCACTGTTCCTCCTCCTGCAGGCATAGCTGACATCTCCAGGCACTGTTCCTCCTCCTGCAGGCATAGCCGACATCTCCAGGCACTGTTCTTCCTCCTGCAGGCATAGCTGATATCTCCAGGCACTGTTCCTCCTCCTGCAGGCATAGCTGACATCTCCAGGCCCTGTTCCTCCTCCTGCAGGCATAGCTGATATCTCCAGGCACTGTTCCTCCTCCTGCAGGCATAGCTGACATCTCCAGGCCCTGTTCCTCCTCCTGCAGGCATAGCTGATATCTCCAGGCCCTGTTCCTCCTCCTGCAGGCATAGCTGATATCTCCAGGCACTGTTCCTCCTCCTGCAGGCATAGCCGACATCTCCAGGCACTGTTCCTCCTCCTGCAGGCATAGCTGACATCTCCAGGCACTGTTCCTCCTCCTGCAGGCATAGCCGACATCTCCAGGCACTGTTCCTCCTCCTGCAGGCATAGCTGACATCTCCAGGCACTGTTACTCCTCCTGCAGGCATAGCTGACATCTCCAGGCACTGTTCCTCCTCCTGCAGGCATAGCTGACATCTCCAGGCACTGTTCCTCCTCCTGCAGGCATAGCTGATATCTCCAGGCACTGTTCCTCCTCCTGCAGGCATAGCCGACATCTCCAGGCACTGTTCCTCCTCCTGCAGGCATAGCTGACATCTCCAGGCACTGTTCCTCCTCCTGCAGGCATAGCCGACATCTCCAGGCACTGTTCCTCCTCCTGCAGGCATAGCCGACATCTCCAGGCACTGTTCCTCCTCCTGCAGGCATAGCTGACATCTCCAGGCACTGTTCCTCCTCCTGCAGGCATAGCCGACATCTCCAGGCACTGTTCCTCCTCCTGCAGGCATAGCTGACATCTCCAGGCCCTGTTTCTCCTCCTGCAGGCATAGCTGATATCTCCAGGCACTGTTCCTCCTCCTGCAGGCATAGCCGATATCTCCAGGCCCTGTTCCTCCTCCTGCAGGCATAGCCGACATCTCCAGGCACTGTTCCTCCTCCTGCAGGCATAGCCGGCATCTCCAGGCACCGTTCCTCCTCCTGCAGGCATAGCTGACATCTCCAGGCACTGTTCCTCCTCATGCAAGCATAGCTGACATCTCCAGGCACTGTTCCTCCTCATGCAAGCATAGCCGACATCTCCAGGCACTGTTCCTCCTCCTGCAGGCATAGCCGACATCTCCAGGCACTGTTCCTCCTCCTGCAGGCATAGCTGACATCTCCAGACACTGTTCCTCCTCCTGCAGGCATAGCCGACATCTCCAGGCACTGTTCCTCCTCCTGCAGGCATAGCCGACATCTCCAGGCACTGTTCCTCCTCCTGCACCTTGGTGTACTTCCACTCTGTTGCCGCTTATGATGAGCAGGGTCTTCATTTAGATCTGAGCCATCGTCCGCCATCTTTGTGCTTATGCCCGGCGCCATGTTTGACCGTGGAACGGTTTCAGTTTTCACTGTGGATTGACCATTGCCGCTTCAGGCTGGCTTTCCTGAATCAAGGCCCGATCCTGTGGACTATGCCAGTGTAACATGGCGCGGGGTGGTAGTTGTGAGCGAGGTAATCGCCTCTCACCCCGGCACGCTACATGAAGATGGAGGTCCTGGCTGCGTGTGTGGTGCTGCACTCTGGAGGCGATACGTCCATGCTTGTTGCCGTTAGCGCTGGCTTGCCAGGACCGATTATTGCTTCACTCATGAATGGAAGCCACCTCTCCGATAGAAGCACAGTCTTTACTGAGCAGATGGTGGATGATAACTCTATACACACAAAAGCGGGGACACTGCTTCTCGGTCTCCTCTCCTGTGACAGGACACCCACGTCATGTGGCTCTGCTGCTCCTCACACAGGAGGTCTGCTCCTGTCACAGGCCGGGCCCTGACGGACATTACCACAGAAACCGTCCCTCTCCCTCAGCACTAGCTCCTCCCCTATAGGCTAATCCCAGAATCCCAGCTGTCACCTGTCTGTTGCCGGGCAGATTTAACCCTTCACCTGCACCTATAATATTTATAATACCCAGCATCGTACATTATATACTAGATAACACCTTATACCAGTACACAGACATTAGTGCTCTTAGATTCAGCCTCCTGGTGATCATCCTGACCCTCCTGGTTCAGGAATACAATCCAGCCATGTGTCACGCTCCATAGCTCCCGTGCCACGCTCCCCGGCTCCCGTGCCACGCTCCCCGGCTCCCGTGCCACGCTCCCCGGTCGTCCTCTCCACAGCCTCCTGGCCTCCTCTCCCTCACCTGTGTCCTTCAGGCGTTCTGGTCCCCGCTCCCGGCACCCTTCCGCGACTCTGAGCCCTCTGCCGGGCACTCCTGCTTCTTGTGCACCGCTTCCTGCCCTGGCTTTTGGCACCCGGGCCTCGCGCATGCGCGTTAGGGTGCGCGCGCGGTCATTGACCCTTTCTTAAAGGGCCAGCGTCCACTAACAGGATATTACACACAGGTACAGGGTATAAAGGGGTTTTCTTTCCAAGTGGGCGGGGCCTGTTCTTCGTGTTTAGTAAGCTAGGAGTCAGGTCCCCGTGTGCCTTGTCCTGTACTGACTTATCTGTCTTGTAGAGCCGCTCCTGCCTCGCCAACCGGTCCTGACGGTTACAGAACTCCGGATGGTGACTGCCCGCCATCTCATCAGTCCCTACCGTCTCCGATCCCTGGATCCGTGTGGTGACCGACCTCCTCGCTCAGCTGGTTCCGGATTCTGCCTGATATCATCCCGACCTCCGAACCTGAGCCTCGTAACCTGGACTACCTTCAGAGACTCTGTGGTCCCAGGGACTTCTTCACTCCGGTCCTCTGAACGGACTGTCCTGCTACCTGTAGTGCTCCGGCTACCGGGCACCTTGCCCTCGGTGGGGTGCTCAGTCCAGTGGATCCACCTCCTGGGCCTGCCCGTCCTCCTGGTCCTAACACCATGCAGTGAAGACTGACACCTGCAGCGCTGCACATAGCGTACACTGGGTGCTGGGGAGTTGTCAGCGCGGTGTCCGGGGATCGGGGGCTTTCTTCATTGTCTGCAGTCGTCAGATCTGGGAGGGATCCTTGGGGCCCCACCACGAGCAGCACAAAGGCCGGGCTTTAGTAGAATCAGATGTGTGGATGCTCCGAATATTTCTGTGAAGGGTTACAAATTTATCACAGTTATTTTCTGGCTTCGCTGCCAAAGATAACAAAGGAGAATTTTTATTTTTTTGCTGAGATGTGTGGATTTATACCTCAGGGACCAAAACTGGCACCGGCCACCGGCGAGACCCCGCACCCCAAAATTACCAGAACCGCACCGACCGCCCCCCATCATACACCCTGAATATCCAGAGATGTGCCCCATAGATGATCCCCAGCGTTACCCCCTCAGAGCCTCGCTCTCTGCCCCACAGTGGTGATCTGCAGCGTTACTCCCTCAGAGCCTCGCTCTCTACACCACAGTGATGATCTGCAGCGTTACCCCCTCAGAGCCTCGCTCTCTGCCCCACAGTGGTGATCTGCAGCGTTACCCCCTGCCCCACAGTGATGATCCGCAGCGTTACTCCCTCAGAGCCTCGCTCTCTGCCCCACAGTGATGATCTGCAGCGTTACTCCCTCAGAGCCTCGCTCTCTACACCATAGTGATGATCTGCAGCGTTACCCCCTCAGAGCCTCACTCTCTGCACCACAGTGATGATCCCCAGCGTTACCCCCTCAGAGCCTCGCTCTCTGCCCCACAGTGATGATCCCCAGCGTTACCCCCTCAGAGCCTCACTCTCTGCCCAACAGTGATGATCTGCAGCGTTACCTCCTCAGAGCCTCGCTCTCTGCCCCACAGTGATGATCCACAACGTTACCCCCTCAGAGCCTCGCTCTCTGCCCCACAGTGGTGATCTGCAGCGTTACTCCCTCAGAGCCTCGCTCTCTACACCACAGTGATGATCTGCAGCGTTACCCCCTCAGAGCCTCGCTCTCTGCTCCACAGTGGTGATCCGCAGCGTTACCCCCTCAGAGCCTCGCTCTCTGCCCCACAGTGATGATCCGCAGCGTTACCCCCTCAGAGCCTCGCTCTCTGCCCCACAGTGATGATCCGCAGCGTTACCCCCTCAGAGCCTCGCTCTCTGCCCAACAGATGATCCGCAGCGTTACCCCCTCAGAGCCTCGCTCTCTGCCCCACAGTGATGATCTGCAGCGTTACCTCCTCAGAGCCTCGCTCTCTGCCCCACAGATGAACCCCAGCGTTACCTCCTCAGAGCCTCGCTCTCTGCCCCACAGTGGTGATCCACAGCGTTACCCCCTCAGAGCCTCGCTCTCTGCCCCACAGTGATGATCCCCAGCGTTACCCCCTCAGAGCCTCGCTCTCTGCCCCACAGTGGTGATCCACAGCGTTACCCCCTCAGAGCCTCGCTCTCTGCCCCACAGTGGTGATCCACAGCGTTACCCCCTCAGAGCCTCGCTCTCTGCCCAACAGATGATCCGCAGCGTTACCCCCTCAGAGCCTCGCTCTCTGCCCCACAGTGATGATCTGCAGCGTTACCCCCTCAGAGCCTCGCTCTCTGCCCCACAGTGATGATCCACAGCGTTACCCCCTCAGAGCCTCGCTCTCTGCCCCACAGTGGTGATCCACAGCGTTACCTCCTCAGAGCCTCGCTCTCTGCCCCACAGATGAACCCCAGCGTTACCTCCTCAGAGCCTCGCTCTCTGCCCCACAGTGATGATCCGCAGCGTTACCTCCTCAGAGCCTCGCTCTCTGCCCCACAGTGATGATCCGCAGCGTTACCCCCTCAGAGCCTCGCTCTCTGCCCCACAGAAGAACCCAGCTTTACCCCCTCAGAGCCTCGCTCTCTGCCCCACAGTGATGATCCGTAGCGTTACCCCCTCATAACCTCGCTCTCTGCCCCACAGTGGTGATCCGCAGCGTTACCCCCTCAGAGCCTCACTCTCTGCCCCACAGTGATGATCCGCAGCGTTACCCCCTCAGAGCCTCGCTTTCTGCCCCACAGTGATGATCCCCAGCGTTACCTCCTCAGAGCCTCGCTCTCTGCCCCACAGTGGTGATCCGCAGCGTTACCCCCTCAGAGCCTCGCTTTCTGCCCCACAGTGATGATCCGCAGCGTTACCCCCTGTGAGGTAGCATGGTCGGCTGCGCAGCAGAAGACACGGGATCCAGGCATTAAGGTTCACAGCACACGGTTTAATGTCCAAAACAAAAGTCCACAACAAGATACATGTGCCTCTCCAGCAGAGAGCTCAGGGAGTTGTGTTCACTCCCTCACACCCGGCACACCTGCCCTCGTTCCTGTTTCCATTTAACCCTTCCTTCAGCCTGTAGGGAAACAGTATTAACCCTAGAGTGGATTTACTTTCTATCATGGAGTGAGCACAACCGGGGCGAGACATACCGGCCGTCATAGATAACCCCGGTCACAGTCTCACATACCCCCCCCTCAGTTCAAGCGTGCGGGGTTGAACTCCCGCCATCAAACACGGGCCGCGGGACAAGGCATCGGCGTTGCCCTGCAACCCACTGGCCCTATGTTCAACCGTAAACCGGAAGTTCTGCAGAGAAAGGAACCACCGGGTAACCCGGGCATTCCGTTCCTTGGCGGACCTCATCCAGACCAGTGGAGAGTGATCCGTCACCAAGCGAAACTGCCGTCCCAGCAGGTAATAGCGTAGGGACTCCAAGGCCCACTTGATCGCCAAGCACTCCTTCTCCACTACGCTATAATTCCGCTCAGGAGGGGTGAGCTTCCTACTTAAGAAGGTGACGGGGTGTTCCTCCCCCTGAACCACCTGAGACAGCACTGCCCCCAGGCCGACCTCTGAGGCGTCAGTCTGTACTATGAACTCCTTCCGGAAATCAGGGTGTACAAGAACGGGCTGTCCGCACAGGACCTCCTTCAGGGCCCGGAAGGAGTCCTCGGCCTGCGGAGTCCAGCGCACCATGACGGACCTCTTGCCTTTGAGAAGGTCCGTCAAGGGGGCTGATAGTCCCGCAAAATCTTTTACAAACCTCCTGTAGTACCCCACGATACCCAGGAAGGCCCTAACCTGCTTCGTGGTCAGGGGTCTAGGCCACTTCTGGATCGCCTCAACCTTGTTAATTTGGGGCTTAATCACTCCTTGGCCTATCACGTAGCCCAAGTAGCGGGCTTCCGTGAGTCCCAATGCACATTTCTTGGGATTGGCTGTCAATCCGGCTGTTCGAAGCGCGTCCACCACCGCTTGTACCTGTTCCAAGTGGGTCTGCCAATCGGAGCTGTAAATAATGATGTCATCCAGGTACGCTGATGCATACGCCTGGTGGGGTTCCAGCACTAAGTCCATCAACCTCTGGAACGTGGCCGGAGCGCCATGTAACCCAAAAGGCAAGACAACATAGTGGAAGAGACCCTCCGGCGTAACAAAAGCGGTTTTCTCCTTGGCGGACTCCGTCAGTGGCACCTGCCAGTACCCCTTGGTCAGGTCGAGCGTGGTAAAATATCGCGCCTGTCCCAGCCTATCAATCAGCTCATCCACCCGGGGCATGGGGTAGAGATCGAACTTGGATATTTCGTTCAATCTCCTAAAGTCATTGCAGAACCTTAAGGAGCCATCGGGTTTTGGTATTAGGACAATAGGACTAGCCCATTCACTCCGGGATTTTTCGATGACCCCCAGGCGTAACATTGTCTTTACTTCCTCCGATATGGCTTGTCGTCGAGCCTCCGGTACCCGGTATGACTTCAGGCGTACCTTCAGGTGGGGCTCGGTGACAATATCATGTCGTATCAGACTGGTCCTACCGGGCAGCTCGGAGAAGACATCGGGGTTCTGCTGAACCAACCGTCTGGCCTCTCGCCTCTGAGTCTTGGTGAGGGCTTCTCCAATCCTTACTTCCGGTTCGTCCTCTCCGGAGGTCGCTGGAGCCGGATGTGAACGACCCGAAGAGGAGGGAGGTGGGGAAAAAACAGCCATCAGGCTTTCCCGTTCCTGCCAAGGTTTTAATAGGTTGACATGGTATATTTGTTCAGGTTTCCGCCTACCGAGCTGCCATACTTTATAGTTAACCACCCCGACTCTTTCCTTTATCTCGTAGGGGCCTTGCCACTGAGCCAGGAATTTACTCTCCGCCGTGGGGATTAATACCAACACCCGATCCCCGGGTTTAAAGGTCCGCACGGTGGCTTGTCTATTGTAGCGGCCGCTTTGCGCGGCCTGAGCCTCCTGTAAATGCTCCTTCACAATTGGCATGACCGCGCTTATGCGGTTCTGCATACCCAAAATGTGTTCAATCACACTTTTGTGGGGGGTGGGCTCTTGCTCCCATGTTTCCTTTGCCAGGTCCAACAATCCCCGGGGATGTCGCCCGTATAACAATTCAAAAGGCGAAAACCCCGTGGATGCCTGTGGCACCTCACGGATGGCAAACATCAAATAGGGAAGCATCATATCCCAGTCTTTCCCGTCTTTTGAGATCACCCTTCTTAGCATGGTTTTCAGGGTTTTATTGAAACGCTCGACTAAACCGTCCGTTTGAGGATGATACACAGACGTACGCAACTGCTTGATCTGGAGTAGCCGGCATAGCTCTTTGGTCACTTTAGACATGAACGGGGTCCCCTGATCCGTAAGGATCTCCTTGGGCAACCCCACCCGGCAGAACACAGCAAAAAACTCCCGAGCTATAAGCTTTGCTGCAGTATGTCTGAGAGGTATCGCCTCGGGATACCGGGTGGCATAGTCAACGATCACTAGGATGTGTTGGTGCCCTCGAGCGGACTTTACGAGGGGCCCCACCAGATCCATCCCTATCCGTTCAAAAGGGACTTCTATAATGGGTAACGGTACCAACGGACTCCGAAAATGGGTCAGGGGTGCGGTAAGCTGACACTCCGGACAGGTTTCGCAGAACCGTTTTACCTCCCCAAAGACCCCGGGCCAATAGAACCTTTGCAATATTCGCTCCTGCGTTTTCTTGACCCCTAGGTGGCCACTCATCAGGTGTTTATGAGCCAAGTCGAAGACCCGCCGGCGATGCTGCTGGGGCACCACCAACTGTTCTACCCCCACGCCCCGTATTTCATCTACCTGGTAGAGTAAATCCTGCTTAAGAGCGAAATGGGGGTACCTTACCTGGGCACCGGGCAGCTGTGCCACCCCGTCAACTACTGTCACCCGACTCCGGGCATGTATTAACGTAGGATCCTGGAGTTGGGCTGTCCCAAACGTATCCGGGGACGCCTCCAACTCCGGGATGGGCTCGACCATCTCAGCCTCTCCTACCAATACCTCTAGGGGTGACCTATCGGGTTCACACTCTGTCCCTATCATGGTGACCCCTACGGCAGGCGTCCCAGATTCAGGATTGTAGGGCTCAGGTCCCGGACTGTCCAATATCTGAGGGGACTTAGGGGGTCCCCTCCATAAAGTCCAAAAATAGGGCAGATCCCTTCCTAGGATCACGTCATAAGGAAGAGTGTTAAGAAGTCCCACCTCATGTTGCACCTGACCGCAAGGTGCTGTGATGGTGACAATCCCCGTGGGATAGTCTCGGCGGTCCCCATGTATGCAAACCACCCCCACGGTACGTCCTGTGGCCTTTACTTTAGCCCTCAAGGTGGATCGCACAAGGGTCACTAAGCTTCCGGAATCCAACAATCCTGTAACCGGACATCCATTCACCTGTATTTGGCACAAGTGGGGCTCCGTCTCTGGGGAGACCAGGTCAGCGGTACACACCACCTGAGCATACATTGAACCCCGCCGGGTAACCCCACAATCCATGGGCTCCGTGGTGAGTGGACACTGGGCTTCCATATGTCCCACCCGCTGGCACCGCCAACATCTAATGGGGACGTAAACCCCCTTGACGGGTTGTCGTTTAGGGTACAGAACCTTCCGGACCTCAGGAATGGCGGCCGCGGCCTCAGACGGGACGGTAGGGGACTCCTACACCGTTGTCGGTGGTGGGTCCTTGGCCCTAGGCTTGGAGGGGCCGGACCGACGGGCGGTACGCAAAGTCTCAGTGTCCCGTATCAAGTCCTGCGTAGCCACATGCCGCTCTACCAGGGACACTAATTGGTCCAGGGTACTCGGGTCACCCTGTCCTACCCACCGTTGAACGGTGACGGGTAAAGTGCGCACAAAACGATCCACTACTACCCTTTCCACCATTTGCGCCGGGCTCAGAGTGTCAGGCTGCAACCATTTTTTTACAAGATGCAACAAGTCATAGGCCTGGGAGCGTACGGGTTTGGCTTCCTCATAGAACCACTGATTTACCCGCTGAGCCCGCACATAGGTATTCACCCCCAACCGAGCCAGTATTTCGGCTTTCAGGGTCACATAGTCAATGGCGTCCTCGGTACAGAGGTCCAGGTACGCTTTTTGGGGTTCCCCCGTCAGATAGGGCGACAATACCTCAGCCCACTGGGGGGTCGGCAGCTTTTCCCGCTCGGCCACCCGCTCAAACACCGCCAGGAACGCTTCCACATCATCCCCCGGGGTCATCTTTTGCAACGCTTGTCTCACCGCTTTCCGGACGCTGCCGTCGTCACCCGGTCCCGGAGTTGTTGCTGCCGGTCCGGCACGGATCGACTTGGCCAGGAGAACCATCTGTTCTTGGTGCCTTTTTTCCTGCATTTGCAAGGCTTGCTGCTGACGTTCCAACGCCCGGAGCAGGTGTGCAATGGTCTGTTGCTGCTGTGCATTAGCCTGTTGTTGCTGTGCATTAGCCTCTTGTAGCTGTGCATTAGTCTGTTGCTGCTGCCTTAGTATGTCCTCCATGGCGTCGCCGGGTTTGGGCTGTAGTATAGCCACTCGAATCCAGGACATGTGCTACTGGGTCACCAGGAATGGATGCTACACCTCACCGGCTGTCATGCCCGCATTCTCCACCATATGTGAGGTAGCGTGGTCGGCTGCGCAGCAGAAGACACGGGATCCAGGCATTAAGGTTCACAGCACACGGTTTAATGTCCAAAACAAAAGTCCACAACAAGATACATGTGCCTCTCCAGCAGAGAACTCAGGGAGTTCTGTTCACTCCCTCACACCCGGCACACCTGCCCTCGTTCCTGTTTCCATTTAACCCTTCCTTCAGCCTGTAGGGAAACAGTATTAACCCTAGAGTGGATTTACTTTCTATCATGGAGTGAGCACAACCGGGGCGAGACATACCGGCCGTCATAGATAACCCCGGTCACAGTCTCACACCCCTCAGAGCCTCGCTTTCTGCCCCACAGTGATGATCCCCAGCGTTACCTCCTCAGAGCCTCGCTCTCTACACCACAGTGATGATCTGCAGCGTTACCCCCTCAGAGCCTCGCTCTCTGCCCCACAGTGGTGATCCGCAGCGTTACCTCTTCAGAGCCTCGCTCTCTGCCACACAGTGGTGATCCGCAGCGTTACCCCCTCAGAGCCTCGCTCTCTGCCCCACAGTGGTGATCCGCAGCATTACCCCCTCAAAGCCTTGCTCTCTGTCCCATAGTGATGATCCGCAGCGTTACCACCTCAGAGCCTCGCTCTCTGCCCCACAGTGATGATCCACAGCGTTACCCCCTCAGAGCCTCGCTCTCTGCCCCACAGTGATGATCCACAGCGTTACCCCCTCAGAGCCTCACTCTCTGCCCCACAGTGGTGATCCGCAGCATTACCCCCTCAGAGCCTCGCTCTCTGCCCCACAGTGATGATCTGCAGCGTTACCCCCTCAGAGCCTCGCTCTCTGCCCCACAGTGATGATCCACAGCATTACCCCCTCAGAGCCTCGCTCTCTGCCCCACAGTGATGATCCGCAGCGTTACCCCCTCAGAGCCTCGCTCTCTGCCCCACAGTGGTGATCCACAGCGTTACCCCCTCAGAGCCTCGCTCTCTGCCCAACAGATGATCCGCAGCGTTACCCCCTCAGAGCCTCGCTCTCTGCCCCACAGTGATGATCTGCAGCGTTACCTCCTCAGAGCCTCGCTCTCTGCCCCACAGTGATGATCCGCAGCGTTACCCCCTCAGAGCCTCGCTCTCTGCCCCACAGAAGAACCCCAGCGTTACCCCCTCAGAGCCTCGCTCTCTGCCCCACAGTGGTGATCCACAGCGTTACCCCCTCAGAGCCTCGCTCTCTGCCCCACAGTGATGATCCGCAGCGTTACCCCCTCAGAACCTCGCTCTCTGCCCCACAGTGGTGATCCGCAGCGTTACCTCCTCAGAGCCTCGCTTTCTGCCCCACAGTGATGATCCCCAGCGTTACCTCCTCAGAGCCTCGCTTTCTGCCCCACAGTGGTGATCCGCAGCGTTACCCCCTCAGAGCCTCGCTCTCTGCCCCACAGTGATGATCCCCAGCGTTACCCCCTCAGAGCCTCGCTCTCTGCCCCACAGTGATGATCCGCAGCGTTACCTCCTCATAGCCTCGCTCTCTGCCCCACAGATGATCCACAGCGTTACCCCCTCAGAGCCTCGCTCTCTGCCCCACAGTGATGATCCACAGCGTTACCCCCTCAGAGCCTCGCTCTCTGCTCCACAGTGATGATCCGCAGCGTTACCTCTTCAGAGCCTCGCTCTAAGCCCAACAGTGATGATCCCCAGCGTTACCCCCTCAGAGCCTCGCTCTCTGCCCCACAATGATGATCCGCAGCGTTACCCCCTCAGAGCCTCGCTCTCTGCCCCACAGTGATGATCCACAGCATTCCCCCCTCAGAGCCTTGCTCTCTGCCCCACAGTGGTGATCCGCAGCGTTACCCCCTCAGTGCCTCGCTCTCTGCCCCACAGTGATGATCCGCAGCGTTACCCCCTCAGAGCCTCGCTCTCTGCCCCACAGTGATGATCCCCAGCGTTACCCCCTCAGAGCCTCGCTCTCTGCCCCACAGTGATGATCCGCAGCGTTTCCCCCTCAGAGCCTCGCTCTCTGCCCCACAATGATGATCCGCAGCATTACCCCCTCAGAGCCTTGCTCTCTGCCCCACAGTGATGATCCCCAGCGTTACCCCCTCAGAGCCTCGCTCTCTACCCCACAGTGATGATCCACAGCATTACCCCCTCAGAGCCTCGCTCTCTGCCCCACAGTGATGATCCGCAGCGTTACCCCCTCAGAGCCTCGCTCTCTGACCCACAGTGGTGATCCACAGCGTTACCCCCTCAGAGCCTCGCTCTCTGCCCAACAGATGATCCGCAGCGTTACCCCCTCAGAGCCTCGCTCTCTGCCCCACAGTGATGATCTGCAGCGTTACCTCCTCAGAGCCTCGCTCTCTGCCCCACAGTGATGATCCGCAGCGTTACCCCCTCAGAGCCTCGCTCTCTGCCCCACAGAAGAACTCCAGCGTTACCCCCTCAGAGCCTCGCTCTCTGCCCCACAGTGGTGATCCACAGCGTTACCCCCTCAGAGCCTCGCTCTCTGCCCCACAGTGATGATCCACAGCATTCCCCCCTCAGAGCCTCGCTCTCTGCCCCACAGTGATGATCCACAGCATTCCCCCCTCAGAGCCTCGCTCTCTGCCCCACAGTGGTGATCCGCAGCGTTACCCCCTCAGTGCCTCGCTCTCTGCCCCACAGTGATTTTCCCCAGCGTTACCCCCTCAGAGCCTCACTCTCTGCCCCACAGTGATGATCCACAGCATTCCCCCCTCAGAGCCTCGCTCTCTGCCCCACAGTGATGACCTGCAGCGTTACCCCCTCAGTGCCTCGCTCTCTGCCCCACAGTGATGATCCGCAGCGTTACCCCCTCAGAGCCTCGCTCTCTGCCCCACAGTGATGATCCCCAGCGTTACCCCCTCAGAGCCTCACTCTCTGCCCCACAGTGATGATCCACAGCGTTACCCCCTCAGAGCCTCGCTCTCTGCCCCACAATGATGATCCGCAGCATTACCCCCTCAGAGCCTTGCTCTCTGCCCCACAGTGATGATCCCCAGCGTTACCTCCTCAGAGCCTCGCTCTCTGCCCCACAGTGATGATCCACAGCATTCCCCCCTCAGAGCCTTGCTCTCTGCCCCACAGTGGTGATCCACAGCGTTACCCCCTCAGAGCCTCGCTCTCTGCCCCACAGTGATGATCCACAGCGTTACCCCCTCAGAGCCTCGCTCTCTGCTCCACAGTGATGATCCGCAGCGTTACCTCTTCAGAGCCTCGCTCTCTGCCACACAGTGGTGATCCGCAGCGTTACCCCCTCAGAGCCTCGCTCTCTGCCCCACAGTGGTGATCCGCAGCATTACCCCCTCAAAGCCTTGCTCTCTGTCCCATAGTGATGATCCGCAGCGTTACCACCTCAGAGCCTCGCTCTCTGCCCCACAGTGATGATCCACAGCGTTACCCAATCAGAGCCTCGCTCTCTGCCCCACAGTGATGATCCACAGCGTTACCCCCTCAGAGCCTCGCTCTCTGCCCCACAGTGATGATCTGCAGTGTTACCCCCTCAGAGCCTCACTCTCTGCCCCACAGTGGTGATCCGCAGCATTACCCCCTCAGAGCCTCGCTCTCTGCCCCACAGTGATGATCTGCAGCGTTACCCCCTCAGAGCCTCGCTCTCTGCCCCACAGTGGTGATCCACAGCGTTACCCCCTCAGAGCCTCGCTCTCTGCCCAACAGATGATCCGCAGCGTTACCCCCTCAGAGCCTCGCTCTCTGCCCCACAGTGATGATCTGCAGCGTTACCTCCTCAGAGCCTCGCTCTCTGCCCCACAGTGATGATCCGCAGCGTTACCCCCTCAGAGCCTCGCTCTCTGCCCCACAGTGGTGATCCGCAGCGTTACCCCCTCAGAGCCTCGCTCTCTGCCCCACAGTGATGATCTGCAGCGTTACCTCCTCAGAGCCTCGCTCTCTGCCCCACAGTGATGATCCGCAGCGTTACCCCCTCAGAGCCTCGCTCTCTGCCCCACAGTGGTGATCCACAGCGTTACCCCCTCAGAGCCTCGCTCTCTGCCCCACAGTGATGATCCGCAGCGTTACCCCCTCATAACCTCGCTCTCTGCCCCACAGTGGTGATCCGCAGCGTTACCTCCTCAGAGCCTCGCTTTCTGCCCCACAGTGATGATCCCCAGTGTTACCCCCTCAGAGCCTCGCTCTCTGCCCCACAGTGATGATCCGCAGCGTTACCTCCTCAGAGCCTCGCTTTCTGCCCCACAGTGGTGATCCGCAGCGTTACCCCCTCAGAGCCTCGCTCTCTGCCCCACAGTGATGATCCCCAGCGTTACCCCCTCAGAGCCTCGCTCTCTGCCCCACAGTGATGATCCCCAGCGTTACCCCCTCAGAGCCTCGCTCTCTGCCCCACAGTGGTGATCCACAGCGTTACCCCCTCAGAGCCTCGCTCTCTGCCCCACAGTGATGATCCCCAGCGTTACCCCCTCAGAGCCTCGCTCTCTGCCCCACAGTGATGATCTGCAGCGTTACCCCCTCAGAGCCTCGCTCTCTGCCCCACAGTGATGACCTGCAGCGTTACCCCCTCAGAGCCTCGCTCTCTGCCCCACAGTGATGATCCGCAGCGTTACCCCCTCAGAGCCTCGCTCTCTGCCCCACAGTGATGATCTGCAGCGTTACCTCCTCATAGCCTCGCTCTCTGCCCCACAGTGATGATCTGCAGCGTTACCCCCTCAGAGCCTCGCTCTCTGCCCCACAGTGATGATCCCCAGCGTTACTCCCTCAGAGCCTCGCTCTCTGCCCCACAGATGATCCACAGCGTTACCCCCTCAGAGCCTCGCTCTCTGCCCCACAGTGATGATCCACAGCGTTACCCCCTCAGAGCCTCGCTCTCTGCTCCACAGTGATGATCCGCAGCGTTACCTCTTCAGAGCCTCGCTCTAAGCCCAACAGTGATGATCCCCAGCGTTACCCCCTCAGAGCCTCGCTCTCTGCCCCACAGTGATGATCTGTAGCGTTACCCCCTCAGAGCCTCGCTCTCTGCCCCACAGTCATGATCTGTAGCGTTACCCCCTCAGAGCCTCACTCTCTACCCCACAGTGATGATCCGCAGCGTTACCCCCTCAGAGCCTCGCTCTCTGCCCCACAGATGATCCCCAGCGTTACCCCCTCAGAGCCTCGCTCTCTGCCCCACAGTGATGATCCACAGCGTTACCCCCTCAGAGCCTCGCTCTCTACCCCACAGTGATGATCCGCAGCGTTACCCCCTCAGAGCCTCGCTCTCTGCCCCACAGATGATCCCCAGCGTTACCCCCTCAGAGCCTCGCTCTCTGCCCCACAGTGATGATCCCCAGCGTTACCCCCTCAGAGCCTCGCTCTCTGCCCCACAGTGATGATCCGCAGCGTTACCCCCTCAGAGCCTCGCTCTCTGCCCCACAGTGATGATCCGCAGCGTTACCCCCTCAGAGCCTCGCTCTCTGCCCCACAGTGATGATCCGCAGCGTTACCCCCTCAGAGCCTCGCTCTCTGCCCCACAGATGATCCGCAGCGTTACTCCCTCAGAGCCTCGCTCTCTGCCCCACAGTGATGATCTGCAGCGTTACCTCCTCAGAGCCTCGCTCTCTGCCCCACAGATGATCCCCAGCGTTACCCCCTCAGAGCCTCGCTCTCTGCCCCACAGATGATCCCCAGCGTTACCCCCCTCAGAGCCTCGCTCTCTGCCCCACAGTGATGATCCGCAGCGTTACCCCCTCAGAGCCTCGCTCTCTGCCCCACAGATGATCCCCAGCGTTACCCCCTCAGAGCCTCGCTCTCTGCCCCACAGTGATGATCCCCAGCGTTACCCCCTCAGAGCCTCGCTCTCTGCCCCACAGTGATGATCCGCAGCGTTACCCCCTCAGAGCCTCGCTCTCTGCCCCACAGTGATGATCCGCAGCGTTACCCCCTCAGAGCCTCGCTCTCTGCCCCACAGTGATGATCCGCAGCGTTACCCCCTCAGAGCCTCGCTCTCTGCCCAACAGATGATCCGCAGCGTTACCCCCTCAGAGCCTCGCTCTCTGCCCCAGTGATGATCCGCAGCGTTACCCCCTCAGAGCCTCGCTCTCTGCCCCACAGTGATGATCCGCAGCGTTACCCCCTCAGAGCCTCGCTCTCTGCCCCACAGTGATGATCTGCAGCGTTACCCCCCTCAGAGCCTCGCTCTCTGCCCCACAGTGATGATCCCCAGCGTTACCCCCTCAGAGCCTCGCTCTCTGCCCCACAGTGATGATCTGCAGCGTTACCCCCTCAGAGCCTCGCTCTCTGCCCCACAGTGATGATCCCCAGCGTTACTCCCTCAGAGCCTCGCTCTCTGCCCCACAGATGATCCGCAGCGTTACCCCCTCAGAGCCTCGCTCTCTGCCCCACAGTGATGATCTGCAGCGTTACCCCCTCAGAGCCTCGCTCTCTGCCCCACAGTGATGATCCCCAGCGTTACCCCCTCAGAGCCTCGCTCTCTGCCCCACAGTGATGATCCACAGCGTTACCCCCTCAGAGCCTCGCTCTCTGCCCCACAGTGATGATCCCCAGCGTTACTCCCTCAGAGCCTCGCTCTCTGCCCCACAGATGATCCGCAGCGTTACCCCCTCAGAGCCTCGCTCTCTGCCCCACAGTGATGATCTACAGCGTTACCCCCTCAGAGCCTTGCTCTCTGCCCCACAGTGATGATCCGCAGCGTTACCCCCTCAGAGCCTTGCTCTCCTCTCCAGGTGAGGTGTGAGGAGCTGTTTGATGTCCACTGCCATCGTCCCAGCGCTCTGCCTTCTGTGGGTATAGTCTTCACGACAGCCCACAAATATCCACATGTTCCTATAAGTCCTCAGAAACCTTTAACCTAAGTCTCAGTGTTGAGGGGAGACGGCCCACAGAGACCCCACGTTCCAGTATCAGTGAAGATGAGATATGAGGGGCTGTAGTCTTCTGCAATGGTCACTACTATTCCTCTAACAACCAAAAGAATGGCCCCAAGAGAAAGACCTCATCAAACAGCACCCAAGATCTCAGCTTCACAAGAGAAAGACCTCATCAAACAGCACCCGAGATCTCAGCTTCACAAGAGAAAGACCTCATCAAACAGCACCCGAGATCTCAGCTTCACAAGAGAAAGACCTCAAACAGCACCCGAGATCTCAGCTTCACAAGAGAAAGACCTCATCAAACAGCACCCGAGATCTCAGCTTCACAAGAGAAAGACCTCATCAAACAGCACCCGAGATCTCAGCTTCACAAGAGAAAGACCTCATCAAACAGCACCCGAGATCTCAGCTTGACAAGAGAAAGACCTCATCAAACAGCACCCGAGATCTCAGCTTCAGAAGAGAAAGACCTCATCAAACAGCACCCGAGATCTCAGCTTCACAAGAGAAAGACCTCAAACAGCACCCGAGATCTCAGCTTCACAAGAGAAAGACCTCATCAAACAGCACCCGAGATCTCAGCTTCACAAGAGAAAGACCTCATCAAACAGCACCCGAGATCTCAGCTTCACAAGAGAAAGACCTCATCAAACAGCACCCGAGATCTCAGCTTGACAAGAGAAAGACCTCATCAAACAGCACCCGAGATCTCAGCTTCAGAAGAGAAAGACCTCATCAAACAGCACCCGAGATCTCAGCTTCACAAGAGAAAGACCTCATCAAACAGCACCCGAGATCTCAGCTTCACAAGAGAAAGACCTCATCAAACAGCACCTGAGATCTCAGCTTCACAAGAGAAAGACCTCATCAAACAGCACCCGAGATCTCAGCTTCACAAGAGAAAGACCTCATCAAACAGCACCCGAGATCTCAGCTTCACAAGAGAAAGACCTCATCAAACAGCACCCGAGATCTCAGCTTGACAAGAGAAAGACCTCATCAAACAGCACCCGAGATCTCAGCTTCACAAGAGCAAGACCTCATCAAACAGCACCTGAGATCTCAGCTTCACAAGAGAAAGACCTCATCAAACAGCACCCGAGATCTCAGCTTCACAAGAGAAAGACCTCATCAAACAGCACCCGAGATCTCAGCTTCACAAGAGAAAGACCTAATCAAACAGCACCCGAGATCTCAGCTTCACAAGAGAAAGACCTCATCAAACAGCACCCGAGATCTCAGCCTCACAAGAGAAAGACCTCATCAAACAACACCCGAGATCTCAGCTTCACAAGAGAAAGACCTCATCAAACAGCACCCGAGATCTCAGCTTCACAAGAGAAAGACCTCATCAAACAGCACCCGAGATCTCAGCTTCACAAGAGAAAGACCTCATCAAACAGCACCCGAGATCTCAGCTTCACAAGAGAAAGACCTCATCAAACAACACCCGAGATCTCAGCTTCACAAGAGAAAGACCTCATCTAACAGCACCCGATATCTCAGCTTCACAAGAGAAAGACCTCATCAAACAGCACCCAAGATCTCAGCTTCACAAGAGAAAGACCTCATCAAACAGCACCCGAGATCTCAGCTTCACAAGAGAAAGACCTCATCAAACAGCACCTGAGATCTCAGCCTCACAAGAGAAAGACCTCATCAAACAGCACCCGAGATCTCAGCTTCACAAGAGAAAGACCTCATCAAACAGCACCCGAGATCTCAGCTTCACAAGAGAAAGACCTCATCAAACAACACCCGAGATCTCAGCTTCACAAGAGAAAGACCTCATCAAACAACACCCGAGATCTCAGCCTCACAAGAGAAAGACCTCATCAAACAGCACCCGAGATCTCAGCTTCACAAGAGAAAGACCTCATCAAACAGCACACGAGATCTCAGCTTCACAAGAGAAAGACCTCATCAAACAGCACCCGAGATCTCAGCTTCACAAGAGAAAGACCTCATCTAACAGCACCCGAGATCTCAGCTTCACAAGAGAAAGACCTCATCTAACAGCACCCGAGATCTCAGCTTCACAAGAGAAAGACCTCATCAAACAGCACCCGAGATCTCAGCTTCACAAGAGAAAGACCTCATCAAACAGCACCCGAGATCTCAGCTTCACAAGAGAAAGACCTCATCAAACAGCACCCGAGATCTCAGCTTCACAAGAGAAAGACCTCATCAAACAGCACCCGAGATCTCAGCTTCACAAGAGAAAGACCTCAAACAGCACCCGAGATCTCAGCTTCACAAGAGAAAGACCTCATCAAACAGCACCCGAGATCTCAGCTTCACAAGAGAAAGACCTCATCAAACAGCACCCGAGATCTCAGCTTCACAAGAGAAAGACCTCATCAAACAGCACCCGAGATCTCAGCTTCACAAAAGAAAGACCTCATCAAACAGCACCCGAGATCTCAGCTTCACAAGAGAAAGACCTCATCAAACAGCACCCGAGATCTCAGCTTCACAAGAGAAAGACCTCATCTAACAGCACCCGATATCTCAGCTTCACAAGAGAAAGACCTCATCAAACAGCACCCGAGATCTCAGCTTCACAAGAGAAAGACCTCATCAAACAGCACCCGAGATCTCAGCTTCACAAGAGAAAGACCTCATCAAACAGCACCCGATATCTCAGCTTCACAAGAGAAAGACCTCATCAAACAGCACCCGAGATCTCAGCTTCACAAAAGAAAGACCTCATCAAACAGCACCCGAGATCTCAGCTTCACAAGAGAAAGACCTCATCAAACAGCACCCGATATCTCAGCTTCACAAGAGAAAGACCTCATCAAACAGCACCCGAGATCTCAGCTTCACAAGAGAAAGACCTCATCAAACAGCACCCGAGATCTCAGCTTCACAAGAGAAAGACCTCATCAAACAGCACCCGAGATCTCAGCCTCACAAGAGAAAGACCTCATCAAACAACACCCGAGATCTCAGCTTCACAAGAGAAAGACCTCATCTAACAGCACCCGATATCTCAGCTTCACAAGAGAAAGACCTCATCAAACAGCACCCGAGATCTCAGCTTCACAAGAGAAAGACCTCATCAAACAACACCCGAGATCTCAGCTTCACAAGAGAAAGACCTCATCAAACAGCACCTGAGATCTCAGCCTCACAAGAGAAAGACCTCATCAAACAGCACCCGAGATCTCAGCTTCACAAGAGAAAGACCTCATCTAACAGCACCCGAGATCTCAGCTTCACAAGAGAAAGACCTCATCTAACAGCACCCGAGATCTCAGCTTCACAAGAGAAAGACCTCATCAAACAGCACCTGAGATCTCAGCTTCACAAGAGAAAGACCTCATCAAACAGCACTCGAGATCTCAGCTTCACAAGAGAAAGACCTCATCAAACAGCACCCGAGATCTCAGCTTCACAAGAGAAAGACCTCATCAAACAGCACCCGAGATCTCAGCTTCACAAGAGAAAGACCTCAAACAGCACCCGAGATCTCAGCTTCACAAGAGAAAGACCTCATCAAACAGCACCCGAGATCTCAGCTTCACAAGAGAAAGACCTCATCAAACAGCACCCGAGATCTCAGCTTCACAAGAGAAAGACCTCATCAAACAGCACCCGAGATCTCAGCTTCACAAGAGAAAGACCTCATCAAACAGCACCCGAGATCTCAGCTTCACAAAAGAAAGACCTCATCAAACAGCACCCGAGATCTCAGCTTCACAAGAGAAAGACCTCATCAAACAGCACCCGAGATCTCAGCTTCACAAGAGAAAGACCTCATCTAACAGCACCCGAGATCTCAGCTTCACAAGAGAAAGACCTCATCAAACAGCACCTGAGATCTCAGCTTCACAAGAGAAAGACCTCATCAAACAGCACCCGAGATCTCAGCTTCACAAGAGAAAGACCTCATCAAACAGCACCCGAGATCTCAGCTTCACAAGAGAAAGACCTCATCAAACAGCACCCGAGATCTCAGCTTCACAAGAGAAAGACCTCATCAAACAGCACCCGAGATCTCAGCTTCACAAGAGAAAGACCTCATCAAACAGCACCCGAGATCTCAGCTTCACAAGAGAAAGACCTCATCAAACAGCACCCGAGATCTCAGCTTCACAAGAGAAAGATCTCATCAAACAACACCCGATATCTCAGCTTCACAAGAGAAAGACCTCATCAAACAGCACCCGAGATCTCAGCTTCACAAGAGAAAGACCTCATCAAACAGCACCCGATATCTCAGCTTCACAAGAGAAAGACCTCATCAAACAGCACCCGAGATCTCAGCTTCACAAAAGAAAGACCTCATCAAACAGCACCCGAGATCTGAGCTTCACAAGAGAAAGACCTCATCAAACAGCACCCGAGATCTCAGCTTCACAAGAGAAAGACCTCATCAAACAGCACCCGAGATCTCAGCTTCACAAGAGAAAGACCTCATCTAACAGCACCCGATATCTCAGCTTCACAAGAGAAAGACCTCATCAAACAACACCAGAGATCTCAGCTTCACAAGAGAAAGACCTCATCAAACAGCACCCGAGATCTCAGCTTCACAAAAGAAAGACCTCATCAAACAGCACCCGAGATCTCAGCTTCACAAGAGAAAGACCTCATCAAACAGCACCCGAGATCTCAGCTTCACAAAAGAAAGACCTCATCAAACAGCACCCGAGATCTCAGCTTCACAAGAGAAAGACCTCATCAAACAGCACCCGAGATCTCAGCTTCACAAGAGAAAGACCTCATCAAACAGCACCCGAGATCTCAGCTTCACAAGAGAAAGACCTCATCAAACAGCACCTGAGATCTCAGCCTCACAAGAGAAAGACCTCATCAAACAGCACCCGAGATCTCAGCTTCACAAAAGAAAGACCTCATCAAACAGCACCCGAGATCTCAGCTTCACAAGAGAAAGACCTCATCAAACAGCACCCGAGATCTCAGCTTCACAAGAGAAAGACCTCATCAAACAGCACCCGAGATCTCAGCTTCACAAGAGAAAGACCTCATCAAACAGCACCCGAGATCTCAGCCTCACAAGAGAAAGACCTCATCAAACAGCACCCGAGATCTCAGCTTCACAAGAGAAAGACCTCATCAAACAGCACCCGAGATCTCAGCTGTCATGTGGACTCTCATGTGGGTTTGACATGTGGACTTTCATGTAGACTTTCATGTGGACTATCATATGGACTCTGACGTGGACTATCATGTGGGTTGATATGTGGACTCTCGTGTGGACTCTCGTGTGGACACTCGTGTGCAGGGCCGGATTATAGGCAGGGCAGGTGGGGCTCCCGCCCCGGGGCCCCCACCACAAGAGCCTCCAAGGGGGCCCCCACCACCCTCTGTCTTCGGCTTCCTGTGTTGGCGGCCCCCATTATCATGCTCCAGAGGGGGGCGGTGCAGGGAGACAGATGTCATTTTGATTTTCAGCTCCCTCACTGCGTGTTTCCTCTCTGCCGCGGCTGTTATCTGCCCGAGAGGATTGTGGGGGCGGGAAATTCATCGTCTCTGATGTGTCACGGCCATTCTGCTGCTGTGGAGGCAGCTAGAGCCTGCACCGTCAATGAGAGATGCAGGCTGAGATAGAAGGATGCGTGGTATGTCAGCTGTGAGAGTAACTCAGCAGGGGGAGGGCGGTGTAGAGGGGGCTACAGTGCTCTCCAAGTAACTCCAAAACAGAGCTATCAGTAAGGGGGAATAACTGTATATAGCTGTGCATGAAAGGTGGAGACAGGGACATTTTATTGCAAGTGGTGTATATTTTGTTCCTGGAGTTTGGGGGGGGGGGTCATTTTACTGCAAGAGGTGAAGTGTGTATGAACGACCTACATAGGAGCTACATTGCAGTATAGTCACTGACACCCATCATTGTTTAAACCTACCTACACCTCCTTAATTACACTGTTCCCTTTTCATATAATCAGAATTTAAGCCCCTTCCCTTGATTATAATCATATAATAATGCCCCCTCCCCCACTGGAGTATAATCATAGGATAACACTCCCCTCACCTGGAGAGCAATCATAAAATAATGCCCCCCCCCCTTCCCCTGGAATATAATAGAGTAAAACACCTCACTAATGGAGTATAATCATAAAATCACGCCCCCTCCCTAGAGTGGAGTATAATCATAGAATAATGTCCCCCATCCCTTTGACTATAATCATTATCCCCTTTTTGAGTATATTCATATACTAACTTATTGTGATATAAACGCCTCCTGGAGTATAATTACATGCACCCCTTGCAGTAAAATGATGCCCCCCCCGGAGTTTAATGTGTTCTTTCCATGTACATGTGCCAGACGTATTGCTGAGTGCCATTCACTGACAGCTATCAGTTTTGTTATTCATATAATAATAATAATAATAATTTTATTCATTTATATAGCGCTATTACTTCCACAGCGCTTTACATACATATTGACTTCATAAACTTTTGTCATAGTATTATAGTACTCAAAATTTAACTCCTTCACCCCGATTTTCCGTTTTTTTTTGTTTGGTTTTTTTTCTCCCCTTCTTCTGAGAGCTGTAACTTTTTTTATTTTTCCATCAATCTTTTTTGCGTGACAAATTGTACTTTTGAGTGAAATCATCAGTTTTACCATATATTGTACTAGGAAACAGGGAAAAAATCCAAGTGCGATAAAATTGCAAAAAAAGTGCAATTGCACGATTGTTTTTGGGTTATTTTATTCACCATGTTCACTATATTGTAAAACTACCATGTCAGTATCATGTTGAGTTCATAGATACCAAACAGGTATACTCTTACTTTTATCTAAGGGGTTAAAAAAAATTCAGAAGATTGTTAAAAAAAAGAGTTGTGCTTTTGGTGCCATTTCTTGAAACCCGTAGTGTTGTAATTTTTTGGGATGTGAGGCCCAGTGACTCCTAATATTTTTGCATCTTGAGCTGGTGTTTTCAATTATACAATTTTTATGTAGTTGCTATTTTTTGATCGCCCGTTATTGGATCTTTTTAAAAATTTTGTGGTGACCCAAAAAACATAATTTTTGCATTTGGATTTTTTTCTCGTTACACCATTTACCGATCTAATTAATTGATTTTATATTTTTATTGATCGGGCATTTCTGAACTCTGAGATATCAAATATGTGTATATTTTTTTAACTGTTTTATTTTCAGTGGGGCGAATGAGGCGTGATTTGAACTTTTTATTTATTTTTTTACATTTTGTATTTATTTTACTAGTCCCCTTGAGAGCTATAAGGATCAGCAGTCTGATCGCTTGTGCATCCCTGTTGATCAGAGCTGTACAGCTCTGATTAGCAGAAATACAGCATTCCTGTGTGAGTCGGCGCTCTATCGACTGTGACAGAAAATATGTCATGATAGCAACAGGGGTCACTACATGGCCCGCCGCTACCATAGCAACCATCGACTTCCCGTGATCGTGTCAAGGGGCCACCGATGGCGGCAGGGAACAGCGCGATCCTCAATCTTTCTGTGTGTAAGTGGACAGCTGTGAGTTATCCTGGACTGTGTCTGTATTGTAGTACTGGAAATCTGAATGTGGTAGAACAGGATAAGACACATGCTCATTGGATTTATATCTAAACTACAGTTCGCGCTCTACTGTTATGGCTAAAAATGTTATCGTTATGGGGCCTCCACCAGATTTTCTGCCCAGGGGCCCCCACCAACCTTAATCCGGCCCTGCTCGTGTGGACTGACATGTGGACTCTCGTGTGGACTCTCGTGTGGACTGACATATGGACTCTCGTGTGGACTGTCGTGTGGACTCTCGTGTGGACTGACATATGGACTCTCGTGTGGACAGTCGTGTGGATTCTCGTGTGGACTGACATGTGGACTCTCGTGTGGACTGTCGTGTGGTCTCTCGTGTGGACTGACATGTGGACTCTCGTGTGGACTGTCGTGTGGACTGTCGTGTGGACTGTCGTGTGGACTCTCGTGTGGACTCTCGTGTGGACTCTCGTGTGCACTGTCGTGTGGACTCTTATGTGGACTCTCGTGTGGACTTTTGTGTGGACTCTTATGTGGACTGGCATTTTGGCTTTCATGTAAACTGTCTAATGGCAATGTGCACATCTCCGTCCTGTGCTGATGATTTGTTACAATGTATCAGGCTGTTTATCTCTCTACACTATACATTGATACATTGTAACAAATTCTCAGCTGTATGAGGTTGCAGCTATTCAGTGGCAGCAAGCAGTGATTTCTGTGTTGCAGGTGATGGCTTGTTGAGGTGTTTCCTCCGGTCCTGATGTCTGTAGGGATCTGCGGCTCCGCCCCCCCCCGCCCCCCCCCCCGAGAGTCCTCCCCCCCCCCCCCCGAGAGTCCCACCCCCCCCCGGGCCCCTCTCCTCTCAGACAATGCAGATAATTGTGCTGTCAGCGATCAGGACACCGCTGCTCACACCTGAGTGCAATCCCCCGTCCACCCCGCTCCTGGAGACACGAGGACGGTAACATCTCCTGAAATAACATAGGACATGTCTGTGAGCGGCGCCGCGGCGGGATGAGATTCCGCACATTCCTGGGGGATGCGCTGATCAATCATCCTAATTACACGGATACATTGTTTACATGAATTTCCTCCGATCGCAGCGATCCGTCATCACCGGCGACGACGTGTGCCCCTTCATGAGCGAAGAGAGCAAAAGGTGCACAACCTGCTCCAAGGGCCACACTGTCACCTGGAGCAGAGACCGAGAGGTACTGGGAAGGAAAGGCTATGCATTCATCAGCAAGACCACCTCGCCATCTCATCTATGCCTCCCTGACTGACACACAGTGGTGAGGAGACCCCAGATCTGCCAATATTTGGGTTAAGAATGATCTGCTTATCTCTGGCCGATGCATTAAAGCAGCAGAGGTAACGGGTTTGAAAAATAATGATGGTGGGTACATAACTAGGGGAACAGAACAAATTTATATAGATACAAGAACAAAACAAAGCTTAGTACATAGATGTGGGTACAGAACCAAGCTTACTACATAGACACAGGAAGAAAACTGAGCTTACTACATGGAGACATGAAGAGAACTGAGCTTATTACATAGACACGAGAACAGAACAGATCTCATTACATAGATACGGGAACAGAAGAGATCTCACTACATAGATACGGGAACAGAACTGATCTTAGTACATAGATACGGGAACAGAATGGTTCTTAGTATATAGATGTGGGTACAGAACCGAGCTTACTACATAGATAAATGAAGAGAGGCAAGCTCACTACATAGATACAGAAACAGAACGGATCTTACACTAGGTGCAGAATTATTAGGCAGATGAGTATTTTGATCACATGACACTTGTTATACATGTCGTCCTACTCCAAGCTGTATAGGCTGAGAGCCAACTACCAATGATATAAATCCGGTGATGTGCCTCTCTGTAATGAGGAGGGTGCGGTGTAATGACATCATCACCCTATATAAGGGGGGCTTAGTTATTAGGCAACTTCCTTTTCTTTGGAAAAATGGGTCAGAAGAGAAATGTGACGGGCTCTGAAAAGTCCACAATTGTGAGATGTCTTGCAGAGGGATGCAGCAGTCTTGAAATTGCCAAACTTTTGAAGCGTGATCACCGAACAATCAAGCGATTCATGGCAAATAGCCAACAGGGTCGCAAGAAGCGTGCTGGGCAAAAAAGCCGCAAAATAACTGCCCATGAATTGAATTGCCAAGAACCCATTTGCCACCAGTTTGGCCTATTTCAGAGCTGCAACGTTACTGGAGTATCAAAAAGCACAAGGTGTGCCATACTCAGGGACAGGCCAAGGTAAGGAAGGCTGAAAACCACCACCTCTGACCAAGAAACAGAAGATAAAACCTCAAGACTGGGCCAAGAAATATCTGAAGACTGATTTTTCACAGGTTTTATGGATGATGAAATGAGAGTGACTCTTGATGGGCAGATGGATGGGCCAGAGGCTGGATCAGTAAAGGGCAGAGAGCTCCACTCTGACTCAGACGCCAGCAAGGTGGAGGTGGCCACTGGTATGGGCTGGGATCATCAAAGATCAACTTGTGGGACCTTTTCGGGTTGAGGATGGAGGAAGCTCAACTCCCAGACCTACTGCCAGTTTCTGGAAGACAACTTCTTCAAGCAGTGGTACAGGAAGAAGTCGCTATCGCTCAAGAAAAACATGATTTTCATACAGGACAATGCTCCATCACATGCATCCAACTGCTCCACAGCGTGGCTGGTCAGTAAAGGGCTAAAAGATGAGAAAATAATGACATGGCCCCCTTGTTCACCTGATCTGAACCTCATAGAGAACCTGTGGTCCCTCATAAAATGTGAGATCTACAGGGAGGGAAAACTGTCCACCTCTGGGAACAGTGTCTGGAGGCTGCGGTGTCTGGAGGCTGTGGTGGCTGCTGCATGCAATGTTGAGCGTAAACAGATCAAGCAAATGACAGCATCTATGGATGGTCGGCTGCTGAGTGACATCAGAAAGAAAGGGGGCGATATTGGGCACTCATTTTTGGGTTTTGTTTTTGCATGTCAGAAATGTTTATTTCTATATTTTGTGCGGTTATATCGGTTTCCTGGTGACAATAAACAAGTGAGATGGGAATAGATTTGGTTTTTATTAAGTTGCCTAATAATTCTGCACAGTAATAGTCACCTGCACAAACAGATCCTCCTAAGAAGCCAAATCTAAAAAAACCCCACTCCAACTGCCAAAAATATTAAGCTTTGATATTTATGAGTCTTTTGGGTGATTGAGAACATAGTTGTTGATCAATAATAAAAAAATCCTCTAAAACACAACTTGCCTAATAATGCTGCACACAGTGTAGTACATAGATACATGAAGAAAACCAAGCTTGCTACATAGAGATATGAAGAGAATACATAGACAGAGGAACAGAACAGATCTCTACATAGATACGGAAACAGAACGGATCTTAGTACATAGATACAGGAACTGACTGGATCTTAGTACATAGATATGAGAACAGAACTGTGTTTACTACATAGCTACATGAAGAGAATCGAGCTTACTACATAGATATGTGAAGTGAAACAAACTTACTACATAGATACAGAAACAGAACGGATCTTAGTACATAGATACATGAAGAGGGCTGAGCTTACTACATAGATACAAGAAGAGAACCAAGATTACTACATAGATACATGAAGAGAACCGAGCTTATTACATAGATATGAAAACAGAACGGATCTTAGTACATAGATACATGAAGAGGGCTGAGCTTACTACATAGATACATGAAGAGAACCAAGATTACTACATAGATACATGAAGAGAACCGAGCTTATTACATAGATATGAAAACAGAACGGATCTTAGTACATAGATACATGAAGAGGGCTGAGCTTACTACATAGATACATGAAGAGGGCTGAGCTTACTACATAGATACAAGAAGAGAACCAAGATTACTACATAGATACATGAAGAGAACCGAGCTTATTACATAGATATGAAAACAGAACGGATCTTAGTACATAGATACATGAAGAGGGCTGAGCTTACTACATAGATACATGAAGAGAACCAAGATTACTACATAGATACATGAAGAGAACCGAGCTTATTACATAGATATGAAAACAGAACGGATCTTAGTACATAGATACGGGAACAGAATGAAGTTTACTAAATAGATACATGAAGAGAACTGAGCTTACCACATAGGCACAGGAACAGAACAGATCTCGCTACAGAGATATAAAAACAGAATGGATCTCATTTCATAGATACATGAAGAGAACTGAGATTACTACATAGATATGGTAACAGAACTGAGCTTACTACATAAATATGGGAACAGAACCAAGTTTAGTACATAGATACAGGAACAGAAACAAACTTACTACATAGATACAGGAACAGAACTAAGCTTACTTTATAGATAGGAACACAACCAAGCTTACTACATAGCTATAGAAACAAAACAGACCTTACTATAGAAATATGGGAACAGAACCAAGCTTACTACATAGATATGAGAACAGAACAGAGCTTACTGCATAGTTACTGGGACATAACTGAGCTTATTACATAAAGAACAGAACAGATCTTAGTACATAGTTATGGAAACAGATCCAAGCTTACTACATAAATGTGAGAACAGAACAGATCTCACTACTAGATTCGGAAACAGAACGTATCTTAGAACACAGTTACATTAAAAAAACCGAGCTTACTACATAGATACAGAAACAGAACCAAGCTTACTACATAGATATAGGGACAAAACCAAGCTTACTACATAGATCTGGGGACAGAACCAAGCCTACTACATAGATACAGGAACAGAACCGGGCTTACTACAGAGATACAGGACACAAACAGAGCTAACTGCATAGATACAGGAACAAAACTGAGCTAACTACTGAGATACAGGCACAGAATTGAGTTTATTACATAGTTACAAGAACAGAACTGAGGTAACTACATAGATACAGGAAAAGAGCCAAGCTTGCTACACTGATACGGGAACAGAAGCGAGTTAACTACATAGATATGGGAACAAAATACCTACAATACATGCAATACACACACATACCATACACAGACATACACACATACAATACACAGGCATTCATACATACCATACACACACATGCACACATACCATACACACACATGCACACATACCATACACACACATGCACACATACCATACACACACATGCACACATACCATACTCACACATGCACATTTACGATACACACACATGCACACATACCATACTCACACATGCACACATACCATACACACACATGCACACATACCATACACACACATGCACACATACCATACACACACATGCACACATGCCATACACACACATGCACACATACCATACACACACATACACACATACCATACACACACATGCACACATACCATACACAGATATACACACATACCATAGACACACATACACACATACCATACTCACACATGCGCACATACCTTACTCACACATGCACACATACCATACACACATACACACATACCATACACACACATGCACACATACCATACACAGACATACACACATACCATACTCACACATACACACATACCATACACACACATGCACATTTACGATACACAGACATACACACATACAATACACAGACATGCACATATACAATACACACACATGAACGCATACAATACACACACATGCACACATACAATACACAGACATGCACACATACAATACACAGACATGCACACATACCATACACACACATACACACATACCATACTCACACATACACAGATACCATACACACATGCACACATTCCATACACAGACATACACACATACCATACACACACACACGCACACACATACCATACTCACACATGCACACATACCATACACACACATGCACACATACCATACACAGACATACACACATACCATACACACACACACACATACCATACTCACACATGCACACATACCATACACAGACATACACACATACCATACTCACACATACACACATACCATACACACACATGCACACATACCATACTCACACATGCACATTTACGATACACAGACATACACACATACAATACACACACATGCACACATACAATACACAGACATGCACACATACCATACACACACATACACACATACCATACACACACATGCACACATACAATACACAGACATGCACACATACCATACACACACACCATACTCACACATACACACATACCATACACACACATGCACACATACCATACACACACACACACATACCATACACAGACATACACACATACCATACACACACATACACACATACCATACACACACATACACACATACCATACACACACATACACACATACCATACACAGGCATTCATACATACCATACACACACATGCACACATACCATACACACACATGCACACATACCATACTCACACATGCACACATACCATACACACACATGCACACATACCATACACAGACATGCACACATACCATACTCACACATGCACACATACCATACACAGACATGCACACATACCATACTCACACATGCACATTTACGATACACACACATACCATACACACACATGCACACATACCATACTCACACATGCACACATACCATACACAGACATGCACACATACCATACTCACACATCCACACATACCATACTCACACATGCACACATACCATACACAGACATGCACACATACCATACTCACACATGCACACATACCATACACACATACACACATACCACACACACACACACACATGCACACATACCATACACAGACATACACACATACCATACACACACACACATACCATACACAGACATACACACATACCATACACACACATGCACACATACCAGACACATGCACACATACCATACTCACACATGCACACATACCATACACATGCACACATACCATACTCACACATGCACACATACCATACACATGCACACATACCATACACACACATGCACACATACCATACACAGACATGCACACATACCATACACACACACACATACCATACACAGACATACACACATACCATACACACACATGCACACATACCAGACACATGCACACATACCATACTCACACATGCACACATACCATACACATGCACACATACCATACTCACACATGCACACATACCATACACATGCACACATACCATACACACACATGCACACATACCATACACACACACATGCACACATACCATACACACACACACATACCATACACACACATGCACACATACCATACACACACATGCACACATACAATACACAGACATACACACATACCATACACACATGCACACATACCATAGACACACACACACACACACACCATACTCACACATGCACACATACCATACACATGCACACATACCATACACACACATGCACACATACCATACACACACACATGCACACATACCATACACACACACACATACCATACACACACATGCACACATACCATACACACACATGCACACATACAATACACAGACATACACACATACCATACACACACATACCATAGACACACACACACACACACACACACCATACTCACACATGCACACATACCATACACACACATGCACACATACCATACACAGACATACACACATACCATACACACACACGCACACATACCATACACACACACACACACCATACTCACACATGCACACATACCATACACAGACATGCACACATACCATACACAGACATACACACATACCATACTCACACATACACACATACCATACACACACATGCACACATACCATACTCACACATGCACATTTACGATACACAGACATACACACATACAATACACAGACATGCACACATGCAATACACAGACATGCACACATACAATACACAGACATTCACACATACAATACACACATGCACACATACAATACACAGACATGCACACATACAATACACAGACATGCACACATACCATACACACACATACACACATACCATACTCACACATACACACATACCATACACACACATGCACACATACCATACACACACATGCACACATACAATACACACACACACACATACCATACACACACATGCACACATACCATACACACACATGCACACATACAATACACACACACACACATACCATACACACACATACACACATACTATACACACACATACACACATACCATACACACACATACACACTTCTTTATTTCTATCCTTCTTATATTCCCCATTTTTCTCTTTAGCTTCTTATTTCTTGCCTTTTCCAAAAACCCTGTATTTCTTCCTTTCCTCCCCTCCTGTTTGTTATTTTCCTCCATTTCCTCTCTCCTCTTTTCCTTTCTATAATTTCTCGTTTCCCTCTGCTTCTAATATCTCTTCTCTTTCCTCAGCGTAATGTTCTAGTTATTTTCCTCTTTTCCTTTTTCTCTTTCCTCACCGGTCCTTTTTGCTTCTTTTCTTACTTCCTCTTTTCCTTTTCTTCTTGTCCTCTTTCTCACTGGATCTAAATTTTCATTCTCCTCTTCTTTCTCCTTCCACCTTTACTTTTCTTTTCCTTTTCCCACTGGTTCTTACTTCTTTTCTTCCTTCCTCATCCCCTCTTCTTTTTCTCTATCATTTTTCTCACTTGTTTTTACTTCTCTTCTTCCTTCTCTTTTCCTCTTCCCAACTAGTTGTTACTCCTCCTTTTCTTCCTTCGTTCTCTACTCTTCTTCATTTCCTCGTCCTCGCTGTTTTTTACTCCTCTTCTGTCTTTGTCCATTTTTCTTCTTCCCTTTTTCTTTGCTGGTTCTTTCTCTTCTTCCTTCCCCTATTCCTCTTTTATCTTCTTCTTTCTTGTTTGTTCTTAATCTCTCTCTCTTTTCTTTCAGTTTTCCTTTTCCCAGCTGTTTGTTAATCCTCCTTTTCTTCCATCCTCCTTTCCTCTTTTTTTTTTGCTTTTTCCCAACAGGTTCTTACTCCTCCTCTTTTTCCTTCCTGCTCCCCTCTTTTAGCTTTCTACACTTATTGTTACTCCTCCTCTTCTTCATTCCTCCTTTCCCCTATGGTCTCTTCCCAGTACTTCTATCACCCCTTCTTCCTCCTTTCCTCTCATTCTTGTCCTCTCCTCTGTCTTCCCTACTTCCTTCTTTTTGCTCTCCTGTGATCTTGACCCTGTCTTTATCCTCTTCCCCAGTAGTTCTATCTCTCCTTCTTCTTTTCTTCTGTTCTTTTTCTGTCTTCCCTGTCTTCCTTCTCTTCAGTGATCTTGTCCGTCTTTGACCTCTTCCTCAGTACTTATATCTCCCTTTCTCCCTCCTTTTTTCTCATTCTTTCCCTCTGTCTTCATTTCTTCCTTCTCTTGGTTCTCCTGTGATCTTGTCCCTGCCTTTGACCTCTTCCTCAGTTCTATCTCCCCTTCTTGCTCCCTTTCTCTCTTTCTTTTTGTCTCCTCTGTCTTCCCTTCTTCCTTCTCTTCGCTCTTCTGTGATCTTGTCCATCTTTGTCCCTTTCCCCAGTACTTCTATCTCCCCTCTTCCTCCTTCCTCCTTTTCTCTCGTTCTGTTTATCTGTCTTCCCCTCCTCTTTCTCTTCTTTCTCCTGTGATCTTGCCTGTCTTTCACCTCTTCCTCAGTACTTAGATCTCCCTTTCTCCCTTCTTTTCTCTCATTCTTCTACTCTGTCTTCATTTCTTCCTTCTCTTCTTTCTCCTGTGATCTTGCCCCTGCCTTTGACCTCTTCCCCAGTACTTCTATCTCCCGCTCTTCTTGCTCCCTTTCTCTTTCTTTTTCTCTCCTGTGTCTTTTCTTCTTCCTTCTCTTCTTTCTCCTGTGATCTTGCCCCTGCCTTTGACGTCTTCCTCAGTAGTTTTATCTCCACTTCTTGCTCCCTTTCTCTTTCTCTGTCTTCCCTTCTTCCTTCTCTTCTTTCTCCTGTGATCCTGCCCCTGTATTTGACGTCTTCCCCAGTACTTAAATCTCCCACTCTTCTTCCTCCTTTTCTCTTCTTCTTTTTCTCTCCTGTGTCTTTTCTTCTTCCTTCTCTTCAGTGATCTTGCCCCTATCTTTGTCCCTTTCCCCAATACTTATATCTCCCTTTCTCCCTTCTTTTCTCTCATTCTATTTATGTCTTTTCTTCTTCCTTCTTCTCCTGTGATCTTGCCCCTGCCTTTGACGCCTTCCACAGTAGTTCTATCCCCGCTCTTCTTCCTGCTTTTCTCTTCTTCTTTTTCTCTCCTGTGTCTTTTCTTCTTCCTTCTCTTCAGTAATCTTGCCCCTGTCTTTGTCCCTTTCCCTAGTACTTATGACTTCCTTTCTCCCTTCTTTTCTCTCATTCTTTTTCTGCCTTCCCTTCTTCCTTCTCTTCTTTCTCCTGTGATCTTGCCCCTGTCTTTGTCCCTTTTCCTAGTACTTATAACTTCCTTTCTCCCTTCTTTTCTCTCATTCTTTTTCTGTCTTCCCTTCTTCCTTCTCTTCTTTCTCCTGTGATCTTGCCCCTGCCTTTGACGTCTTCCCCGGCAGTTCTATCTCCACTTCTTGCTCCCTTTCTCTTTCTCTGTCTTCCCTTATTCCTTCTCTTCTTTCTCCTGTGATCCTGCCCCTGTATTTGACGTCTTCCCCAGTACTTAAATCTCCCACTCTTCTTCCTGCTTTTCTCTTCTTCTTTTTCTCTCCTGTGTCTTTTCTTCTTCCTTCTCTTCAGTAATCTTGCCCCTGTCTTTGTCCCTTTCCCTAGTACTTATATCTTCCTTTCTCCCTTCTTTTCTCTCATTCTTTTTCTGTCTTCCCTTCTTCCTTCTCTTCTTTCTCCTGTGATCTTGCCCCTGCCTTTGACGTCTTCCCCGTTAGTTCTATCTCCACTTCTTGCTCCCTTTCTCTTTCTTTTTCTCTCCTGTGTCTTTTCTTCTTCTTTCTCTTCTTTCTCCTGTTATCTTGTCCCTGCCTTTGACGTCTTCCCCGGTAGTTCTATCTCCAATTCTTGCTCCCTTTCTCTTTCTTTTTCTCTCCTGTGTCTTCCGTTCTTCCTTCTCTTCTTTCTCCTGTGATCTTGCCCCTGCCTTTGACGTCTTCCCCGGTAGTTAGTTCTATCTCCACTTCTTGCTCCCTTTCTCTTTCTTTTTCTCTCCTGTGTCTTTTCTTCTTCCTTCTCTTCTTTCTCCTGTTATCTTGCCCCTGCCTTTGACGTCTTCCCCGGTAGTTCTATCTCCCGCTCTTCTTGCTTCTTTCTCTTTCTTTTTTTCTCCTCTGTCTTTTCTTCTTCCTTCTCGTCCGTGATCTTGCCCCTATCTCTGACCTCTTTCTTCTTCTTTTTCTCTCTGTCTTTTCTTCTTCCTTCTCGTCAGTGATCTGTTCCCTATCTCTGACCTCTTTCTTCTTCTTTTTCTCTCTGTCTTTTCTTCTTCCTTCTCATCAGTGATCTTGCCCCTATCTCTGACCTCTTTCTTCTTCTTTTTCTCTCCTCTGTCTTTTCTTCTTCCTTCTCTTCTTTCTCCTGTGATCTTGCCCCTGCCTTTGACGTCTTCCTCGGTAGTTCTATCTCCACTTCTTGCTCCCTTTCTCTTTCTTTTTCTCTCCTGTGTCTTTTCTTCTTCCTTCTCTTCTTTCTCCTGTGATCTTGCCCCTGCCTTTGATGTCTTCCCCGGTAGTTCTATCCCCATTTTTTTCTCCCTTTCTTTTTCTTTTTCTCTCCTGTGTCTTCCCTTCTTCCTTCTCTTCTTTCTCCTGTGATCTTGCCCCTGCCTTTGATGTCTTCCCCGGTAGTTCTATCCCCATTTTTTTCTCCCTTTCTTTTTCTTTTTCTCTCCTCTGTCTTTTCTTCTTCCTTCTCATCAGTGATCTTGCCCCTATCTCTGACCTCTTTCTTCTTCTTTTTCTCTCCTCTGTCTTCCCTTCTTCCTTCTCTTCTTTCTCCTGTGATCTTGCCCCTGCCTTTGGCGTCTTCCCCGGTAGTTCTATCTCCCGCTCTTCTTGCTCCTTTATTTTTCTTTTTCTCTCCTCTGTCTTTTCTTCTTCCTTCTCTTCTTTCTCCTGTGATCTTGCCCCTGCCTTTGACGTCTTCCCCGGTAGTTCTATCTCCCCTTCTTGCTCCCTTTCTCTTTTTTTTTCTCTCCTCTGTCTTTTCTTCTTCCTTCTCTTCTTTCTCCTGTGATCTTGCCCCTGCCTTTGACGTCTTCCCCGGTAGTTCTATCTCCCGCTCTTCTTGTTCCTTTCTTTTTCTCTCCTCTGTCTTTTCTTCTTCCTTCTCTTCTTTCTCCTGTGATCTTGCCCCTGCCTTTGACGTCTTCCCCGGTAGTTCTATCTCCCCTTCTTGCTCCCTTTCTCTTTCTTTTTCTCTCCTCTGTCTTTTCTTCTTCCTTCTCTTCTTTCTCCTGTGATCTTGCCCCTGCCTTTGACGTCTTCCCCGGTAGTTCTATCTCCCGCTCTTCTTGCTCCTTTCTTTTTCTCTCCTCTGTCTTTTCTTCTTCCTTCTCTTCTTTCTCCTGTGATCTTGCCCCTGCCTTTGACGTCTTCCCCGGTAGTTCTATCTCCCCTTCTTGCTCCCTTTCTCTTTCTTTTTCTCTCCTCTGTCTTTTCTTCTTCCTTCTCGTCAGTGATCTTGCCCCTATCTCTGACCTCTTTCTTCTTCTTTTTCTCTCTGTCTTTTCTTCTTCCTTCTCGTCAGTGATCTTGCCCCTATCTCTGACCTCTTTCTACTTCTTTTTCTCTCTGTCTTTTCTTCTTCCATCTCGTCAGTGATCTTGCCCCTATCTCTGACCTCTTTCTTCTTCTTTTTCTCTCTGTCTTTTCTTCTTCCATCTCGTCAGTGATCTTGCCCCTATCTCTGACCTCTTTCTCTTTCTTTTTCTCTCTGTCTTTTCTTCTTCCATCTCGTCAGTGATCTTGCCCCTATCTCTGACCTCTTTCTTCTTCTTTTTCTCTCTGTCTTTTCTTCTTCCTTCTCGTCAGTGATCTTGCCCCTATCTCTGACCTCTTTCTTCTTCTTTTTCTCTCTGTCTTTTCTTCTTCCTTCTCGTCAGTGATCTTGCCCCTATCTCTGACCTCTTTCTTCTTCTTTTTCTCTCTGTCTTTTCTTCTTCCATCTCGTCAGTATCTTGCCCCTATCTCTGACCTCTTTCTCTTTCTTTTTCTCTCTGTCTTTTCTTCTTCCATCTCGTCAGTGATCTTGCCCCTATCTCTGACCTCTTTCTTCTTCTTTTTCTCTCTGTCTTTTCTTCTTCCTTCTCGTCAGTGATCTTGTCCCTGTCTCTGACCTCTGCTATCTTGACCTCTGCGGCTCATCAATCCTCTGTGTGTCTTGGACGTCTGCAATCATTAATCCCTGATTTCCTCTTATCCTGGAGAAGCATCCTGTCAGCAGTCGGAGGAGGAAGGTGATTTGTTTGTGACGACTTTACAAACTTCTGAGACATAGAAAATGGCCATGTCCCCACGTCCCTCCCTCTTATCTGTAAAACTTGCAGAAAGATCCAAGATGTCATTTCTGCTCACACAGGACAATGAGGAGGTGCAGGGCGAGTGCAGATATCAGGACTGGATCCGAGGACGAGAACCCTAACCCTAACTGTAGGGGAAACAAAATGAAAAGTTCACCAACTTTCGGGAATATTTGGATTTGAATTCCTTAACATTTCCACGATCTCTACTTAGCGTCCAGAAGCCGCGACTCTGCACGGAACTTCTGCTCTTATCTCAGGGTCTGCTACAATTTGGTCAGATGTAGACCATGTTTTGGGCCATGGTCGGCAGCCGCAGAGATCTCTATGGTCTGTTACATTGTATCGGTCTGGGTTCTGGGCTGTATTGCTCACAGAGGATTGTCTACACCTCATACTGTGGTATCCAATGCTCAGATGAGAGCAGGAACGTACAGATACGTAACCCAAGTGGTCGCCCGCAGGGTCATCCTTCAGATCAGAAAGAAATGAAATGTTTCTACAGGGACATCCATCGCTGGACACTCCGGAGGCTGAATAATCGGAGCGCACAGAATATTATATTATCCGGAATGTTACTAATAATATTTCCTGGAGGTTGAAAATCAGAAATATCCAATAATATCGGACTCTAGAGGGGCAGATCCGTCCAGAAAGCAGAGGAAGCCGTGACCTCTCCCACCATGACCTCTATCCAGGGTCCTGATCCGCGGCTGACACTTGTCAGTGCTCAATAAGCAGCCACTTGTGGCCATCATCCCTCCACGAGCCCTGAGCCACACAGTGACCCCTCCCAGCTGTCACCGCCCCGACCTGAGGGCAGATGTGTGAACTCAGCACCGAGGGTCCGGCCCTTCATCCCAAATTCCTTCCCCGTAATGTCAACAGCCGGCGGCTGCGAAGGATTCCCATTACACATTGCTTCAGATGGGGACGATAAGTGCCAGGAGGGCGGCAGGAAAGCTGCGGATTACTGTCCTCTGCTACCTGTGCTGGGGAGGGGGAGGACAATATATGTTTACCCCACGAACAGCTCATTATATGCTGCAGTCAGTGACAGGAAATACGGAAAGAGCACACAAGAATCCACCATCAATGTCCCCACAGGTTACGCATTTTACTACACATGTACCACATATTGTATTACTGATAACATTAGAGGCACCCTGCAGCCACCACTAGGGGGAGCTCCCTGTATACAGAGATATATGATAAGACCCTGTCTGCAGCCACCACTAGGGGGAGCTCTCTGTATACAGAGATAGATGATAAGATCCTGTCTGCAGCCACCACTAGGGGGAGCTCCCTGTATACAGAGATATATGATAAGATCCTGTCTGCAGCCACCACTAGATACATGATAACATTCTGTCTGCAACCACCACTAGGGGGAGCTCCCTGTATACAGAGATACATGAAAAGATCCTGTCTGCAGCCACCACTAGAGGGAGCTCCCTGTATACAGAGATACATGGTAAGATCCTGTCTGCAGCCACCACTAGAGGGAGCTCCCTGTATACAGAGATACATGATAAGATCCTGTCTGCAGTCACCACTAGGGGAGCTCTCTGTATACAGAGATACATGATAAGATCCTGTCTGCAGCCACCACTAGGGGGAGCTCCCTGTATACAGAGATACATGATAAGATCCTGTCTGCAGTCACCACTAGGGGGAGCTCCCTGTATACAGAGACACATGATAAGATCCTGTCTGCAGTCACCACTAGAGGGAGCTCCCTGTATACAGAGATACATGATAAGATCCTGTCTGCAGCCACCACTAGGGGGAGCTCCCTCTATACAGAGATACATGATGAGTTTCTGTCTGCAGCCACCACTAGGGGGAGATCCCTGTATACAGAGATACATGATAAGATCCTGTCTGCAGCCACCACTAGAGAGAGCTCCCTGTATACAGAGATACATGATAAGATCCTGTCTGCAGCCACCACTAGGGGGAGCTCCCTGTATACAGAGATACATGATAAGATCCTGTCTGCAGCCACCACTAGGGGGAGCTCTCTGTATACAGAGATACATGATAAGATCCTGTCTGCAGCCACCACTAGGGGGAGCTCCCTGTATACAGAGATACATGATAAGATCCTTTCTGCAGCCACCACTAGGGGGAGCTCCCTGTATACAGAGATACATGATAAGATCCTGTCTGCAGTCACCACTAGGGGGAGCTCCCTGTATACAGAGATACATGATAAGATCCTGTCTGCAGTCACCACTAGGGGGAGCTCCCTGTATACAGAGACACATGATAAGATCCTGTCTGCAGTCACCACTAGAGGGAGCTCCCTGTATACAGAGATACATGATAAGATCCTGTCTGCAGCCACCACTAGGGGGAGCTCCCTCTATACAGAGATACATGATGAGTTTCTGTCTGCAGCCACCACTAGGGGGAGATCCCTGTATACAGAGATACATGATAAGATCCTGTCTGCAGCCACCACTAGAGAGAGCTCCCTGTATACAGAGATACATGATAAGATCCTGTCTGCAGCCACCACTAGAGGGAGCTCCCTGTATACAGAGATACATGATAAGATCCTGTCTGCAGCCACCACTAGGAGGAGCTCCCTGTATACAGAGATACATGATAAGATCCTGTCTGCAGCCACCACTAGAGGGAGCTCCCTGTATACAGAGATACATGATAAGATCCTGCCTGCAGTCACCACTAGGGGGAGCTCCCTGTATACAGAGATACATGATAAGATCCTGTCTGCAGCCACCACTAGGGGGAGCTCCCTGTATACAGAGATACATGATAAGATCCTGTCTGCAGCCACCACTAGGGGGAGCTCCCTGTATACAGAGATACATGATAAGATCCTGTCTGCAGCCACCACTAGGGGGAGCTCCCTGTATACAGAGATACATGATAAGATCCTGTCTGCAGCCACCACTAGGGGGAGCTCCCTGTATACAGAGATACATGATAAGCTCCTGTCTGCAGCCACCACTAGGGGGAGCTCCCTGTATACAGAGATACATGATAAGATCCTGTCTGCAGTCACCACTAGGGGGAGCTCCCTGTATACAGAGATACATGATAAGCTCCTGTCTGCAGCCACCACTAGGGGGAGCTCCCTGTATACAGAGATACATGATAAGATCCTGTCTGCAGCCACCACTAGGGGGAGCTCCCTGTATACAGAGATACATGATAAGATCCTGTCTGCAGTCACCACTAGGGGGAGCTCCCTGTATACAGAGATACATGATAAGATCCTGTCTGCAGCCACCACTAGGGGGAGATCCCTGTAAACACAGATACATGATAAGATTCTGTCTGCAGCCACCACTAGGGGGAGCTCCTGTATACAGAGATAAATGATAAGACCCTGTCTGCAGCCACCACTAGGGGGAGCTCCCTGTATACAGAGATACATGATAAGATCCTGTCTGCAGCCACCACTAGGGGGAGCTCCCTGTATACAGAGATATATGATAAGATCCTGTCTGCAGCCACCACTAGGGGGAGCTCCCTGTATACAGAGATACATGATAAGATCCTGTCTGCAGTCACCACTAGGGGGAGCTCCCTGTATACAGAGATACATGATAAGATCCTGTCTGCAGCCACCACTAGGGGGAGTTCCCTGTAAACACAGATACATGATAAGATTCTGTCTGCAGCCACCACTAGGGGGAGCTCCTGTATACAGAGATAAATGATAAGACCCTGTCTGCAGCCACCACTAGGGGGAGCTCCCTGTATACAGAGATACATGATAAGATCCTGTCTGCAGCCACCACTAGGGGGAGCTCCCTGTATACAGAGATACATGATAAGATCCTGTCTGCAGCCACCACTAGGGGGAGCTCCCTGTATACAGAGATACATGATAAGATCCTGTCTGCAGCCACCACTAGGGGCAACTGCCTGTATACAGAGATACATGATAATATCCTGTCTGCAGCCACCACTAGGGGGAGCTCCCTGTATACAGAGATACATGATAATATCCTGTCTGCAGCCACTACTAGGGAGAGCTCCCTGTATACAGAGATACATGATAAGATCCTGTCTGCAGTCACCACTAGGGGGAGCCTCCTGTATACAGAGATATATGATAAGATCCTGTTTGCAGCCTCCACTAGGGGGAGCTCCCTGTATACAGAGATACATGATAAGATCCTGTCTGCAGCCACCACTAGGGGGAGCTCCCTGTATACAGAGATACATGATAAGATCCTGTCTGCAGCCACCACTAGGGGGAGCTCCCTGTATACAGAGATACATGATAAGATCCTGTCTGCAGTCACCACTAGGGGGAGTTCCCTGTATACAGAGATATATGATAAGATCCTGTCTGCAGCCTCCACTAGGGGGAGCTCCCTGTATACAGAGATACATGATAAGATCCTGTCTGCAGCCACCACTAGGGGGAGCTCCCTGTATACAGAGATACATGATAATATCCTGTCTGCAGCCACCACTAGGGGGAGCTCCCTGTATACAGAGATACATGATAATATCCTGTCTGCAGCCACCACTAGGGGGAGCTCCCTGTATACAGAGATACATGATAATATCCTGTCTGCAGCCACCACTAGGGGGAGCTCCCTGTATACAGAGATACATGATAAGATCCTGTCTGCAGTCACCACTAGGGGGAGATCCCTGTATACAGAGATACATGATAAGATCCTGTCTGCTGCCACCACTAGGGGGAGCTCCCTGTATACAGAGATACATGATAAGATCCTGTCTGCTGCCACCACTAGGGGGAGCTCCCTGTATACAGATATACAGGATAACACTAATATTCGATGTGCTGGCCTCTCTTTGGATGCTTATACCACCGCCACGTCTTGCTCCTCTGGGGAACATCTCGCAGGACGTCTTTCAGAGGCTTTAGCGATCTTAGAAGTGAGTGAATGCTAGTACAGACTCAGCGACATATTCCTCCCGTGTACATCATCTTTCTGTCTGTCTCGGCCTTGCTCTTCGTCCTCATCCTCGTCTTTCAGCGGCGATGGTTCCGGTGGTCTGTGTGAGCCGTCAGCCTTGCTCATATATGAGAGTTGTGCTGTAACCAGAAGCTAACATGCCTGCGGCAATGGCTGCCATCTGTAGGGGCGACTCCCATAGGGAATAGAATGGAGCCTTTATTTTGGTGCACTGGTTCCCGGGGTGGTGTAATCGTAGACAGTAATGGCACAACATAATACTTGTGTGACCGGGCGGCCGGCGGCTGAACCGTGCGCTGCACAACGGCTCCATGGAATCAGGGATCCGACAAACAGCTTAAGGGGTGACAGGCGCCTTCATTCCCCGGGCAGCGAGGGTGAAACTGGAATCCTTTCAGGGGCAGTGAGCAGCCCTGGCAGCGCCCGCCGCAAGGAGAAACACAAACCCTCCATCTCCCTGTGCTCAGATCCAAAAATGGCGATGTTATCATCCAGCAATGCCGCCTATTTACCCCATATCTTCTTTATTATACCGCTATATAACGCTCATTACACTCCTCATAGGAATCTTAGTATAGCCCTATATAACCCTCACTATACACCTATATATCCCTCACTATACACCTATATATCCCTCACTATACACCTATATAACCCTCACTATACACCTATATATCCCTCACTATACATCTATATATCCCTCACTATACACCTATATATCCCTCACTATACACCTATATATCCCTCACTATACACCTATATATCACTCACTATACACCTATATATCCCTCACTATACACCTATATATCACTCACTATACACCTATATATTCCTCACTATACACCTATATATCCCTCACTATACACCTATATATCCCTCACTATACACCTATATATCCCTCACTATACACCTATATATCCCTCACTATACACCTATATATCCCTCACTATACACCTATATATCCCTCACTATACACCTATATATCCCTCACTATACATCTATATATCCCTCACTATACACCTATATAACCCTCACTATACACCTATATATCCCTCACTATACACCTATATATCCCTCACTATACACCTATATATCCCTCACTATACACCTATATAAGCCTCACTATACACCTATATATACACCTCACTATACAGCTATATATCCCTCACTATACACCTATATATCCCTCACTATACACCTATATATCCCTCACTATACACCTATATAACCCTCACTATACACCTATACATCCCTCACTATACACCTATATATCCCTCACTATACACCTATATAACCCTCACTATACACCTATATATCCCTCACTATACACCTATATATCCCTCACTATACATCTATATATCCCTCACTATACACCTATATAACCCTCACTATACACCTATATATCCCTCACTATACATCTATATATCCCTCACTATACACCTATATATCCCTCACTATACACCTATATATCCCTCACTATAAACCTATATATCACTCACTATACACCTATATATCCCTCACTATACACCTATATATCCCTCACTATACACCTATATATCCCTCACTATACACCTATATATCCCTCACTATACACCTATATATCCCTCACTATACACCTATATATCCCTCACTATACACCTATATAACCCTCACTATACACCTATATATCCCTCACTATACACCTATATATCCCTCACTATACACCTATATATCCCTCACTATACACCTATATATCCCTCACTATACACCTATATATCCCTCACTATACACCTATATAAGCCTCACTATACACCTATATATACACCTCACTATACAGCTATATATCCCTCACTATACACCTATATATCCCTCACTATACACCTATATATCCCTCACTATACACCTATATATCCCTCACTATACACCTATATATCCCTCACTATACACCTATATAACCCTCACTATACACCTATACATCCCTCACTATACACCTATATATCCCTCACTATACACCTATATAACCCTCACTATACACCTATATATCCCTCACTATACACCTATATATCCCTCACTATACATCTATATATCCCTCACTATACACCTATATATCCCTCACTATACACCTATATAACCCTCACTATACACCTATATATCCCTCACTATACATCTATATATCCCTCACTATACACCTATATATCCCTCACTATACACCTATATATCCCTCACTATACACCTATATATCCCTCACTATACACCTATATATCCCTCACTATACACCTATATATCACTCACTATACACCTATATATCACTCACTATACACCTATATATCCCTCACTATACACCTATATAAGCCTCACTATACACCTATATAACCCTCACTATACACCTATATATACACCTCACTATACAGCTATATATCCCTCACTATACACCTATATATCCCTCACTATACACCTATATATCCCTCACTATACACCTATATATCCCTCACTATACACCTATATAAGCCTCACTATACACCTATATATCATTCACTATACACCTATATATCCCTCACTATACACCTATATAATCCTCACTATACACCTATATATCCCTCACTATACACCTATATATCCCTCACTATACACCTATATAAGCCTCACTATACACCTATATATCACTCACTATGCACCTATATAACCCTCACTATACACCTATATATCACTCACTATACACCTATATAATCACTCACTATACACCTATATATCACTCACTATACACCTATATAACCCTCACTATACACCTATATATCACTCACTATACACCTATATATCACTCACTATACACCTATATATTCCTTGCTATACACCTATATAACCCTCACTATACACCTATATATCCCTCACTATACACCTATATATCCCTCACTATACACCTATATATCCCTCACTATACACCTATATATCCCTCACTATACACCTATATATTCCTCACTATGCACCTATATAACCCTCACTATACACCTATATAACCCTCACTATACACCTATATATCACTCACTATACACCTATATAACCCTCACTATACACCTATATATCACTCACTATACACCTATATATCCCTCACTATACACCTATATATCCCTCACTATACACCTATATAAGCCTCACTATACACCTATATAACCCTCACTATACACCTATATAACCCTCACTATACACCTATATATCACTCACTATACACCTATATATCCCTCACTATACACCTATATATCACTCACTATATACCTATATAACCCTCACTATACACCTATATAACCCTCACTATACACCTATATATCCCTCACTATACACCTATATAACCCTCACTATACACCTATATAACTCTCACTATACACCTATATATTCCTCACTATACACCTATATAAGCCTCACTATACACCTATATATCACTCACTATACACCTATATATCCCTCACTATACAGCTATATAAGCCTCACTATACACCTATATAAGCCTCACTATACACCTATATATCCCTCACTATACACCTATATATCCCTCACTATACACCTATATAACCCTCACTATACACCTATATAACCCTCACTATACACCTATATATTCCTCACTATACACCTATATATCACTCACTATACACCTATATATCCCTCACTATACACCTATATATCCCTCACTATACACCTATATATCCCTCATTATACGCCTATATATCCCTCACTATACGCCTATATATTCCTCACTATACGCCTATATATTCCTCACTATACACCTATATAACTCTCACTATACACCTATATAACCCTCACTATACACCTATATATCCCTCACTATACACCTATATATCCCTCACTATACACCTATATATCCCTCACTATACACCTATATAAGCCTCACTATACACCTATATATCATTCACTATACACCTATATATCCCTCACTATACACCTATATATCCCTCACTATACACCTATATAAGCCTCACTATACACCTATATATCACTCACTATACACCTATATATCCCTCACTATACACCTATATAACCCTCACTATACACCTATATATCCCTCACTATACACCTATATATCCCTCACTATACACCTATATAAGCCTCACTATACACCTATATATCACTCACTATACACCTATATATCACTCACTATGCACCTATATAACCCTCACTATACGCCTATATATTCCTCACTATACACCTATATATTCCTCACTATACACCTATATATTCCTCACTATACACCTATATATTCCTCACTATACACCTATATATTCCTCACTATACACCTATATATTCCTCACTATACACCTATATATTCCTCACTATACACCTATATAATTCTCACTATACACCTATATATCACTCACTATACACCTATATATCACTCACTATGCACCTATATAACCCTCACTATACGCCTATATATTCCTCACTATACACCTATATATTCCTCACTATACACCTATATATTCCTCACTATACACCTATATATTCCTCACTATACACCTATATATTCCTCACTATACACCTATATAATTCTCACTATACACCTATATAAGCCTCATTATACCCCATATAAATCCTATTATATCCTGAATATACAAGTTAGTACACCCCCTACATTAACCTTACTATTAGTGATGAGTGATTGTCACTCGAGTCGAGCAGGTCAGACCCTCGGATAAGCTGAAGTCAAGGAACAAACATAATGGAAGTCAAAAATAAATGAGCATTTTTCCGGCAGACCCCAACAGGAGGGGGGTGGGGGGGGGGCAGGAAAATCACTGAAATGGATGGAAACATCGCAGATATGGACTATTACTGACGTCACCGCACATGACAAATTCCAGGGCTGGCGTTGACGTGGAGTGACCTATGGAGCCTCATTCTCTGAAGGCGGCTCCACAGATTGGAGTCTTGAGTCGGGGGTTGGCGTGGGACCACTACGCCATGGATTATGTCTTCGTTCGTGGTGAACGCAGGAGTGCGGAGGAGTCTTTATTCAAATAAACTATTTTTTTCCTGTGTGTTTTTTATTATCTTTACACTTACTGGCAGGGCCGGCTCCAGGTGTTTGTGGGCCCTGGGCGAAAGAGTCTCAGTGGGCCCCATCCACACACAGACATGCACAGATAGATACAGGCACACGTACACATACATATTTAAAGAGAAATTCACAAAAACACATAAATAGACATAAATCTAGACACAGTCAAATACACTGACATTCATAGATACACATCATACATGCACACACACATTATTTTTATATATTTATCCTGTATATATATTTCTAATATTGGGAAGCCGGCAACAGCCTCATTCACTTCCCGGCTTGTCTAACAGACATGGCCGCACATAGGGCACACTAACACTGCTGTATATACATCACAAGAGAGGCTGGGGACAAACACAATACTGGGGGGAATACATATTACTGAGGAAAGGGGTATACAGCTCTAGAGGAGGGCAGTGACTGAGGTGGGGGGGACCGCTGTGAGGCGGGGGGTTGACATGCAGCTCTGGGTGTATACAGCTCTGGGGTGGGGGGGGACATACAGCACCTGGGTGGAGGGGACATACAACTCTGGGGGTATAGTAGTATGCAGCCCCATATTGTGTTATGAAGCCCCCATTGTCCTCCATATAGTATTATGTAGCCCCCATATGCACTATGCAGCCCCCATATAGCACAATGCAGACCCAGATAGCATTAGGCACCTTCATGTAGTATACAGCACACATATAGCACAATGCAGACCCAGATAGCAATAGGCACCCTCATGTAGTACACAGCCCCTAAATACCACAGTGCAGAGCCAGATAGCATTAGGCACCCTCATGTAGTACACAGCACCTATATAGCACAGTGCAGAGCCAGATAGCATTAGGTATCCTCATGTAGTACACAGACCTATATAGTACAGTGCAGACCCAGACAGCACAGTGGAAACCCAGATAGCATTAGGCACTCTCATGTAGCATACAGCTTGTATATAGCATAGCCTGTATATAGCACAGTGCAGAGCCAGATAGCAGTAGGCACCCTCATGTAGAATACAGTGATTAATACTCAGTGGCGTAACTAGAGTTTGATGGGCCCTGGTGCAAAATTTGGACCGGGGCCCCCCTCCACGTACACCGACACTTAGGGTGCGGGATAATGACACTGACACTCGGGGTACAGGATAATGATGCTGACACTTGGCTCTTACCCTCAGCACCCAGGTTTCCCATGATCTGAAATCCCTCTATCAGTACCCTGCTTTCCCATGTTCTGATATCCATCTTTCCCTCAGCACCCGGCTTTCCCATAACAGAGTAAAGCTGGGTGCTGAGAGATGTATAGCAGAGCATGGGAAAGCTGGGTGCTGAGGGAAAGAGCCTTTTTCCCTCAGCACAAAACATTCCCATCCCATACTTGTATCTTTGTCCTCCTTGTATATAGATCTCCAAATACTATAATGGCCCCCACATAGCCTTCCAAATAATATAAAGGGTCCCACATAACCCGTCATATATTATAATGCATCCCCATAGTCCTCCATGTATTATAATTCACCCCATAGTACTCCATATATTATACTGCACCACAGTCCTCCATGTTTTATAACGCACACCCATGTGTGTCCATGTGTAAGGTAGCCTCCATATTTCTCCATTTATTATAATGTAGCCCCGATAGTGCTATATGTATTATAATGTAGCGCCATAAATCATCTTATTGTATTATGCAGCCCCATACTCCTCCATGTATAATGCACCCCTAGTCCATGTATAAGGTGTCCTTCATGTTTATTATGCAGTCCCATAGACCTCCATGTGTCATGCAGCCAGCAAAATAAAAAAACAAGTACCTCTCTTCTCCTTCCGACCCCTGCGACTGCGGTAGTTACGCCCCTGCCCCCAAATGTCACACACCCTGCACCCCCATATCACACACACTACACCCCCATATCTCACACACCCTGCTTCCCATACAGCCTGCACCCTCATATCACACACACTACACCCCCATATCACACACACTACACCCCCATATCTCTCACACCCTGCTTCCCATACAGCCTGCACCCCCATATCACACACACTACACCCCCATATCACACACACTACACCCCCATATCTCTCACACCCTGCTTCCCATACAGCCTGCACCCCCATATCACACACACTACACCCCCATATCTCTCACACCCTGCTTCCCATACAGCCTGCACCCCCATATCACACACACTACACCCCCATATCACACACACTACACCCCCATATCTCTCACACCCTGCTTCCCATACAGCCTGCACCCCCATATCACACACACTACACCCCCATATCTCTCACACCCTGCTTCCCATACAGCCTGCACCCCCATATCACACATACTACACCCCCATATCACACACACTACACCCCCATATCTCTCACACCCTGCTTCCCATACAGCCTGCACCCCCATATCACACACACTACACCCCCATATCACACACACTACACCCCCATATCTCTCACACCCTGCTTCCCATACAGCCTGCACCCCCATATCACACACACTACACCCCCATATCACACACACTACACCCCCATATCTCTCACACCCTGCTTCCCATACAGCCTGCACCCCCATATCACACACACTACACCCCCATATCACACACACTACACCCCCATATCTCTCACACCCTGCTTCCCATACAGCCTGCACCCCCATATCACACACACTACACCCCCATATCACACACACTACACCCCCATATCTCTCACACCCTGCTTCCCATACAGCCTGCACCCCCATATCACACACACTACACCCCCATATCACACACAATACACCCCCATATCTCTCACACCCTGCTTCCCATACAGCCTGCACCCCCCATATCACACACACACTGCTCCCATACAGCCTGCACCCCCCCAGATCTCACACACTACACCCCCATATGTCACATACCCTGCTCCCCATACAGCCTGCACCCCCCATATCACACACACTACACCCCCATATCACACACACTACACCCCCATATCACACACAATACACCCCCATATCACACACACTACACCCCCATATGTCACATACCCTGCTCCCCATACAGCCTGCACCCCCCATATCACACACACTACACCCCCATATCACACACACTACACCCCCATATCTCTCACACCCTGCTTCCCATACAGCCTGCACCCCCATATCACACACACTACACCCCCATATCACACACACTACACCCCCATATCTCTCACACCCTGCTTCCCATACAGCCTGCACCCCCATATCACACACACACTGCTTCCCATACAGCCTGCACCCCCCATATCCCACACACCCTGCTTCCCATACAGCCTGCACCCCCCATATCACACACACACTGCTCCCCATACAGCCTGCACCCCCCATATCCCACACACACTGCTTCCCATACAGCCTGCACCCCCCATATCACACACACACTGCTCCCATACAGCCTGCACCCCCCCATGTCACATACACACTACACCCCCATATCTCTCACACCCTGCTTCCCATACAGCCTGCACCCCCATATCACACACACTACACCCCCATATCTCTCACACCCTGCTTCCCATACAGCCTGCACCCCCATATCACACACACTACACCCCCATATCACACACACTACACCCCCATATCTCTCACACCCTGCTTCCCATACAGCCTGCACCCCCATATCACACACACTACACCCCCATATCACACACACTACACCCCCATATCTCTCACACCCTGCTTCCCATACAGCCTGCACCCCCATATCACACACACTACACCCCCATATCACACACACACTACACCCCCATATCTCTCACACCCTGCTTCCCATACAGCCTGCACCCCCATATCACACACACTACACCCCCATATCTCTCACACCCTGCTTCCCATACAGCCTGCACCCCCATATCACACACACTACACCCCCATATCACACACACTACACCCCCATATCACACACACTACACCCCCATATCTCTCACACACTGCTTCCCATACAGCCTGCACCCCCATATCCCACACACACTGCTCCCATACAGCCTGCACCCCCCCATGTCACATACACACTACACCCCCATATCTCTCACACCCTGCTTCCCATACAGCCTGCACCCCCCCAGATCTCACACACTACACCCCCATATGTCACATACCCTGCTCCCCATACAGCCTGCACCCCCCAGATCACACACTACACCCCCATATCACACACACCCTGCTCACATATCTCACCCTGCCTGTACCCCAACTTACCCCTCTCAAACACTCTGCACCCCTTCACATCCTTTTGTCAGCCTGCAGCCCTCATATGCCCCTCACCCTGCACTCCCCTCCCCTCATGTCCCCTCTTTTCTCATTACCAGTCATCATGTGTCCATGTCTCCTTCAGGAATCAGTATCTTGCTTTCTGCCGGCCTCCTGTGTCTCCTCCCACACAGTCACATGGGCGTGACATCATCGCAGGTCCTGCAGGATGGAGATTCCGTCTGCTGTGCAGCTCAGACACGGCTGGTGGCCTCTCCAGGTCAGACACGGCTGGTGGCCTCTCCAGGTCAGACACGGCTGGTGGCCTCTCCAGGTCAGACACGGCTGGTGGCCTCTCCAGGTCAGACACGGCTGGTGGCCTCTCCAGGTCAGACACGGCTGGTGGCCTCTCCAGGTCAGACACGGCTGGTGGCCTCTCCAGGTCAGACACGGCTGGTGCCTCTCTCCAGGTCAGACACGGCTGGTGGCCTCTCCAGGTCAGACACGGCTGGTGGCCTCTCCAGGTCAGACACGGCTGGTGGCCTCTCCAGGTCAGACACGGCTGGTGGCCTCTCCAGGTCAGACACGGCTGGTGGCCTCTCCAGGTCAGACACGGCTGGTGGCCTCTCCAGGTCAGACACGGCTGGTGGCCTCTCCAGGTCAGACACGGCTGGTGCCTCTCTCCAGGTCAGACACGGCTGGTGGCCTCTCCAGGTCAGACACGGCTGGTGGCCTCTCCAGGTCAGACACGGCTGGTGGCCTCTCCAGGTCAGACACGGCTGGTGGCCTCTCCAGGTCAGACACGGCTGGTGGCCTCTCCAGGTCAGACACGGCTGGTGGCCTCTCCAGGTCAGACACGGCTGGTGGCCTCTCCAGGTCAGACACGGCTGGTGGCCTCTCCAGGTCAGACACGGCTGGTGGCCTCTCCAGGTCAGACACGGCTGGTGCCTCTCTCCAGGTCAGACACGGCTGGTGCCTCTCTCCAGGTCAGACACGGCTGGTGCCTCTCCAGGTCAGACACGGCTGGTGCCTCTCTCCAGGTCAGACACGGCTGGTGGCCTCTCCAGGTCAGACACGGCTGGTGGCCTCTCCAGCTCAGACACGGCTGGTGGCCTCTCCAGGTCAGACACGGCTGGTGCCTCTCTCCAGGTCAGACACGGCTGGTGGCCTCTCCAGGCCAGACACGGCTGGTGGCCTCTCCAGGTCAGACACGGCTGGTGCCTCTCTCCAGGTCAGACACGGCTGGTGCCTCTCTCCAGGTCAGACACGGCTGGTGCCTCTCCAGGTCAGACACGGCTGGTGCCTCTCTCCAGGTCAGACACGGCTGGTGCCTCTCCAGGTCAGACACGGCTGGTGGCCTCTCCAGCTCAGACACGGCTGGTGGCCTCTCCAGGTCAGACACGGCTGGTGCCTCTCTCCAGGTCAGACACGGCTGGTGGCCTCTCCAGGTCAGACACGGCTGGTGGCCTCTCCAGGTCAGACACGGCTGGTGGCCTCTCCAGGTCAGACACGGCTGGTGGCCTCTCCAGGTCAGACACGGCTGGTGGCCTCTCCAGGTCAGACACGGCTGGTGGCCTCTCCAGGTCAGACACGGCTGGTGGCCTCTCCAGGTCAGACACGGCTGGTGGCCTCTCCAGGTCAGACACGGCTGGTGGCCTCTCCAGGTCAGACACGGCTGGTGGCCTCTCCAGGTCAGACACGGCTGGTGCCTCTCTCCAGGTCAGACACGGCTGGTGCCTCTCTCCAGGTCAGACACGGCTGGTGCCTCTCCAGGTCAGACACGGCTGGTGCCTCTCCAGGTCAGACACGGCTGGTGGCCTCTCCAGGTCAGACACGGCTGGTGCCTCTCCAGGTCAGACACAGCTGGTGCCTCTCCAGGTCAGACACGGCTGGTGGCCTCTCCAGGTCAGACACGGCTGGTGGCCTCTCCAGGTCAGACACGGCTGGTGGCCTCTCCAGGTCAGACACGGCTGGTGGCCTCTCCAGGTCAGACACGGCTGGTGGCCTCTCCAGGTCAGACACGGCTGGTGGCCTCTCCAGGTCAGACACGGCTGGTGGCCTCTCCAGGTCAGACACGGCTGGCGGCCTCTCCAGGTCAGACACGGCTGGTGGCCTCTCCAGGTCAGACACGGCTGGTGCCTCTCTCCAGGTCAGACACGGCTGGTGGCCTCTCTCCAGGTCAGACACGGCTGGTGCCTCTCTCCAGGTCAGACACGGCTGGTGCCTCTCCAGGTCAGACACGGCTGGTGCCTCTCCAGGTCAGACACGGCTGGTGGCCTCTCCAGCTCAGACACGGCTGGTGCCTCTCTCCAGGTCAGACACGGCTGGTGGCCTCTCCAGGTCAGACACGGCTGGTGGCCTCTCCAGGTCAGACACGGCTGGTGGCCTCTCCAGGGCAGACACGGCTGGTGGCCTCTCCAGGTCAGACACGGCTGGTGGCCTCTCCAGGTCAGACACGGCTGGTGGCCTCTCCAGGTCAGACACGGCTGGTGGCCTCTCCAGGTCAGACACGGCTGGTGGCCTCTCCAGGTCAGACACGGCTGGTGGCCTCTCCAGGTCAGACACGGCTGGTGCCTCTCTCCAGGTCAGACACGGCTGGTGCCTCTCCAGGTCAGACACGGCTGGTGCCTCTCCAGGTCAGACACGGCTGGTGCCTCTCCAGGTCAGACACGGCTGGTGGCCTCTCCAGGTCAGACACGGCTGGTGCCTCTCCAGGTCAGACACGGCTGGTGCCTCTCCAGGTCAGACACGGCTGGTGCCTCTCCAGGTCAGACACGGCTGGTGCCTCTCCAGGTCAGACACGGCTGGTGGCCTCTCCAGGTCAGACACGGCTGGTGGCCTCTCCAGGTCAGACACGGCTGGTGGCCTCTCCAGGTCAGACACGGCTGGTGGCCTCTCCAGGTCAGACACGGCTGGTGGCCTCTCCAGGTCAGACACGGCTGGTGGCCTCTCCAGGTCAGACACGGCTGGTGGCCTCTCCAGGTCAGACACGGCTGGTGGCCTCTCCAGGTCAGACACGGCTGGTGGCCTCTCCAGGTCAGACACGGCTGGTGGCCTCTCCAGCTCAGACACGGCTGGTGCCTCTCTCCAGGTCAGACACGGCTGGTGGCCTCTCCAGGTCAGACACGGCTGGCGGCCTCTCCAGGTCAGACACGGCTGGTGGCCTCTCCAGGTCAGACACGGCTGGTGGCCTCTCCAGGTCAGACACGGCTGGTGGCCTCTCCAGGTCAGACACGGCTGGCGGCCTCTCCAGCTCAGACACGGCTGGTGCCTCTCTCCAGGTCAGACACGGCTGGTGGCCTCTCCAGCTCAGACACGGCTGGTGCCTCTCTCCAGGTCAGACACGGCTGGTGCCTCTCCAGGTCAGACACGGCTGGTGCCTCTCCAGGTCAGACACGGCTGGTGCCTCTCCAGGTCAGACACGGCTGGTGGCCTCTCCAGCTCAGACACGGCTGGTGCCTCTCTCCAGGTCAGACACGGCTGGTGGCCTCTCCAGCTCAGACACGGCTGGTGCCTCTCTCCAGGTCAGACACGGCTGGTGGCCTCTCCAGGTCAGACACGGCTGGTGGCCTCTCCAGGTCAGACACGGCTGGTGGCCTCTCCAGCTCAGACACGGCTGGTGCCTCTCTCCAGGTCAGACACGGCTGGTGGCCTCTCCAGGTCAGACACGGCTGGCGGCCTCTCCAGGTCAGACACGGCTGGTGGCCTCTCCAGGTCAGACACGGCTGGTGCCTCTCCAGGTCAGACACGGCTGGTGCCTCTCCAGGTCAGACACGGCTGGTGGCCTCTCTCCAGGTCAGACACGGCTGGTGGCCTCTCCAGCTCAGACACGGCTGGTGCCTCTCTCCAGGTCAGACACGGCTGGCGGCCTCTCCAGCTCAGACACGGCTGGTGCCTCTCTCCAGGTCAGACACGGCTGGTGGCCTCTCCAGGTCAGACACGGCTGGCGGCCTCTCCAGGTCAGACACGGCTGGTGGCCTCTCCAGGTCAGACACGGCTGGTGGCCTCTCTCCAGGTCAGACACGGCTGGCGGCCTCTCCAGCTCAGACACGGCTGGTGCCTCTCTCCAGGTCAGACACGGCTGGTGGCCTCTCCAGGTCAGACACGGCTGGCGGCCTCTCCAGGTCAGACACGGCTGGTGGCCTCTCCAGGTCAGACACGGCTGGTGCCTCTCCAGGTCAGACACGGCTGGTGGCCTCTCCAGGTCAGACACGGCTGGTGCCTCTCCAGGTCAGACACGGCTGGTGGCCTCTCTCCAGGTCAGACACGGCTGGTGCCTCTCCAGGTCAGACACGGCTGGTGCCTCTCCAGGTCAGACACGGCTGGTGCCTCTCCAGGTCAGACACGGCTGGTGCCTCTCCAGGTCAGACACGGCTGGTGGCCTCTCCAGGTCAGACACGGCTGGTGGCCTCTCTCCAGGTCAGACACGGCTGGCGGCCTCTCTCCAGGTCAGACACGGCTGGCGGCCTCTCCAGGTCAGACACGGCTGGTGCCTCTCCAGGTCAGACACGGCTGGTGGCCTCTCCAGGTCAGACACGGCTGGTGGCCTCTCTCCAGGTCAGACACGGCTGGCGGCCTCTCTCCAGGTCAGACACGGCTGGTGGCCTCTCCAGGTCAGACACGGCTGGTGGCCTCTCCAGGTCAGACACGGCTGGTGCCTCTCTCCAGGTCAGACACGGCTGGCGGCCTCTCCAGGTCAGACACGGCTGGCGGCCTCTCCAGGTCAGACACGGCTGGTGGCCTCTCCAGGTCAGACACGGCTGGTGGCCTCTCCAGGTCAGACACGGCTGGTGCCTCTCTCCAGGTCAGACACGGCTGGTGCCTCTCCAGGTCAGACACGGCTGGTGCCTCTCTCCAGGTCAGACACGGCTGGTGCCTCTCTCCAGGTCAGACACGGCTGGTGGCCTCTCCAGGTCAGACACGGCTGGTGCCTCTCCAGGTCAGACACGGCTGGTGCCTCTCTCCAGGTCAGACACGGCTGGTGCCTCTCCAGGTCAGACACGGCTGGTGCCTCTCTCCAGGTCAGACACGGCTGGCGGCCTCTCCAGGTCAGACACGGCTGGCGGCCTCTCCAGGTCAGACACGGCTGGTGGCCTCTCCAGGTCAGACACGGCTGGTGGCCTCTCCAGGTCAGACACGGCTGGTGGCCTCTCCAGGTCAGACACGGCTGGTGGCCTCTCCAGGTCAGACACGGCTGGCGGCCTCTCCAGGTCAGACACGGCTGGTGGCCTCTCCAGGTCAGACACGGCTGGTGGCCTCTCCAGGTCAGACACGGCTGGTGGCCTCTCCAGGTCAGACACGGCTGGTGGCCTCTCCAGGTCAGACACGGCTGGTGGCCTCTCCAGGTCAGACACGGCTGGTGGCCTCTCCAGGTCAGACACGGCTGGCGGCCTCTCCAGGTCAGACACGGCTGGTGGCCTCTCCAGGTCAGACACGGCTGGTGGCCTCTCCAGGTCAGACACGGCTGGTGGCCTCTCCAGGTCAGACACGGCTGGCGGCCTCTCCAGGTCAGACACGGCTGGTGCCTCTCTCCAGGTCAGACACGGCTGGTGCCTCTCTCCAGGTCAGACACGGCTGGTGCCTCTCTCCAGGTCAGACACGGCTGGTGCCTCTCCAGGTCAGACACGGCTGGTGGCCTCTCCAGGTCAGACACGGCTGGTGGCCTCTCCAGGTCAGACACGGCTGGTGCCTCTCTCCAGGTCAGACACGGCTGGTGCCTCTCCAGGTCAGACACGGCTGGTGGCCTCTCCAGCTCAGACACGGCTGGTGCCTCTCTCCAGGTCAGACACGGCTGGTGCCTCTCTCCAGGTCAGACACGGCTGGTGCCTCTCTCCAGGTCAGACACGGCTGGCGGCCTCTCCAGGTCAGACACGGCTGGCGGCCTCTCCAGGTCAGACACGGCTGGTGGCCTCTCCAGGTCAGACACGGCTGGTGGCCTCTCCAGGTCAGACACGGCTGGTGGCCTCTCCAGGTCAGACACGGCTGGTGGCCTCTCCAGGTCAGACACGGCTGGTGGCCTCTCCAGGTCAGACACGGCTGGTGGCCTCTCCAGGTCAGACACGGCTGGTGGCCTCTCCAGGTCAGACACGGCTGGTGGCCTCTCCAGGTCAGACACGGCTGGTGGCCTCTCCAGGTCAGACACGGCTGGTGGCCTCTCCAGGTCAGACACGGCTGGTGGCCTCTCCAGGTCAGACACGGCTGGTGGCCTCTCCAGGTCAGACACGGCTGGTGGCCTCTCCAGGTCAGACACGGCTGGTGGCCTCTCCAGGTCAGACACGGCTGGTGGCCTCTCCAGGTCAGACACGGCTGGTGGCCTCTCCAGGTCAGGGGCCCCTCTACTGACACTGGGCTCCCCTGACTCACAGGTCGGCCACTACACAGCGGCACCACACATATGGGCCCGGCAGCCGGCTCTGCAGAGTACTAGTGCCGCTGTGTAGTGGCCGGCCTGTGAGTCAGGGGAGCCCAGTGTCAGTAGAGGGGCGGCTCACTTCTCGTTCCCCCGCTGATCCGGTCTCCTCGACGCGTCGTCCATTGCTGTCGCTCTGACCTCTCAGCAGGCGCGCAGTGATGACGTCACCGCGGTCCTCTGCAGAGCTGTCAGAAGAACGCCGACAGTCACAGCGGGGAGAATGATAAGAGAGCGCGCCGCTCACTCTCTCATCATTGCTCTCAATTGTATCGGCACCTGCGATGCCGATGCAATTGAAAGCTCGATCCTCGGCGGGGGGCGGTGACAGCGCGGCCACCGGGCCCCCCTGAGTAGCGGTGCGCCACTCCTGCCACCGCGAGTGGGCCCCCCCGGCAGCTCAGGGCCCCGGCATTTGACCGGGTTTGCCGGGTGCTGGCGCCGGCCCTGCTTACTGAGTTAGTAATGGGGATGTCTGACAGACCCCTCTCCATTACTAACCCCTGGGCTTCATGCCAGCTGTCAATTCACAGCTGACAACAAACCCCACAAGTATCACCCCGATTACCACCGCACCAGGATAATCGGAAAGAGCAGGATAATGCGTGAGAATTGGAGTATCTAATGGATATGTTGCTTCTGGGGCAGCTATGGGCTGCTATTATTAGGCTGGGAAGGGCCAAATAACTGTGGCATTGCTGTGCCCCTGGCTTTCCCTAGCTATCACATGAGTTTTGCATAAACTCTGCTGACTATCATGGCCGGATTGGGCGCTGTTCAGATTGCAGATTCTGACACTCTGAACGATGGATTCTTTGGTATGTGGGATCAATACAGGAAGACTTAGGCGACAACCTGCTGTGTGCTGATTCACAGGCAAGCTAGCAAGAGTTAATCTCTGCTGGTCTGCTTACTCCTTTGACTACATGTTGTTGGGAGGCCAATCACATCTGCTCCACTTCTATTTATGCTGGTGGAATCCTTCTACCCATGCCAGCTATAGTTTATTCTGTGTTGGTCTGCGAGGTGTGGGGTCCCAGACTCTCTTTGGTGAAAGTTGCTTGGAGCAGTTTTGGAGTTTACTCCTGTTGCTTTGTAGCCTCCTCCCTGCTCTTGTTTTTCTTCTGGAATCTCTTATTGTCTTTACCTCTGTGTGTGTGTGTGTGTGTGTATGTATGTATGTATGTATGTGTGTGTGTGTGTATGTATGTATGTATGTATGTGTGTGCTGTGTGACAGAGTTTTTTTTTTACCCCTGTCTGTCTTTTTCTGTGGTTTTATCACACTCCGATCATGTTCCTCCCTGAGAGGAGGGAGATCAGATCAGAACTGGTCATGAGCAGGGCCAGGAAGGAGACTCGGGCCTCTCCACCATCAGCAGTATCCCTGAGATTAAGGATAGCATAGGGCCCCTAGTTTGAGGGACAGCTTAGGAGCCCCAATTCCCCGCTATCCCAAAGTCATTGTGATGCCAGATCGAAATATTTTGAAGGAAGAAACTGTCATAAAGAGGCAAAATGTTGCACAATTTTGCGAAATGTTATGATTTGGGATTTATGGTTTTTGGTCTTTGGTCTTTGCCACAGCATGGCAAGCATTGGGCTCCCTCACCCCATGGTCCTCCAGTGTTCACCGAGTCCCTTCCACCCGCTCAATATTGAATCCCCCCTGCCCAAAGCACAGCGATCATATTTGAAGTAAAATATTAATGTAATTTTAGCTTTGCCTTGTTGCATTCTAGTTTTTCTGTGTTTTACCATAACAATGTTATTTTTTATACTTATTATGTTTCTGTGTAATTTTTGCCATTGCCCTAAACCTATCCCCACCCCTTGTCCTAACTCTAGCCCTAAACCTATCCCCACTCCTTGTCTTCACTCTAGCCCTAAACCTATCCCCACCCCTTGTCCTAACTCTAGCCCTAAACCTATCCCCACTCCTTGTCTTCACTCTAGCCCTAAACCTATCCCCACCCCTTGTCCTAACTCTAGCCCTAAACCTATCCCCACCCCTTGTCCTAACTCTAGCCCTAAACCTATCCCCACTCCTTGTCTTCACTCTAGCCCTAAACCTATCCCCACCCCTTGTCCTAACTCTAGCCCTAAACCTATCCCCACTCCTTGTCTTCACTCTAGCCCTAAACCTATCCCCACCCCTTGTCCTAACTCTAGCCCTAAACCTATCCCCACCCCTTGTCCTAACTCTAGCCCTAAACCTATCCCCACCCCTTGTCCTAACTCTAGCCCTAAACCTATCCCCACCCCTTGTCCTAACTCTAGCCCTAAACCTATCCCCACCCCTTGTCCTAACTCTAGCCCTAAACTTATCCCCACCCCTTGTCCTAAATCTAGCCCTAAACCTATCCCCACCCCTTGTCCTAACTCTAGCCCTAAACCTATCCCCACCTCTTGTCCTAACTCTAGCCCTAAACCTATCCCCACCCCTTGTCCTAACTCTAGCCCCTAAACCTATCCCCACCCCTTGTCCTAACTCTAGCCCTAAACCTATCCCCACCCCTTGTCCTAACTCTAGCTCTAAACCTATCCCCACCCCTTCTCCTAACTCTAGCCCACCTATCCCCACCCCCTGTCCTAAATCTAGCCCTAAACCTATCCCCACCCCTTGTCCTAAATCTAGCCCTAAACCTATCCCCACCCCTTGTCCTAACTCTAGCCCTAAACCTATCCCCACTCCTTGTCTTCACTCTAGCCCTAAACCTATCCCCACTCCTTGTCTTCACTCTAGCCCTAAACCTATCCCCACCCCTTGTCCTAAATCTAGCCCCAAACCTATCCCCACCCCTTGTCCTAACTCTAGCCCTAAACCTACCCCCACCCCTTGTCCTAACTCTAGCCCTAAACCTATCCCCACTCTTTGTCTTCACTCTAGCCATAAACCTATCCCCACCCCTTGTCCTAACTCTAGCCCTAAACCTATCCCCATCCCTTGTCATAACTCTAGCCCTAAACCTATCCCCACCCCTTGTCCTAACTCTAGCCCTAACCCTAGTCGTAACTGTGACGACATGGACTCTCATGGGTTAAAGTTTCTTAACATTCAGCCAGACAGGATGATAGATTGTTTATAGATGGGGGATAAGTCCCTCATTGTTTTTAGAAGACACTTTTGGACTCATGTAATTGTGTTGGCCACTGAAAGCCAGACGCATTGTTTCTCCAGACTTTTCCAGTAATCATTGTATTGTAGTTGTGTATTGCTAATGTGATTACCTTAGTAGCCATTGTCTAGTCGGTGACTCCCAGACTACATGTACACCCTCAGTCTTTCTGTAGACATCATTTGGATGAACATTGTCCATGCAGCTTGAGATTCATCCAATGGGAGAGGCGCTCTTGTCCAACCAATCTATGAGGATGTAGATGCTGATGTTGATGGATGCTGATGGATCCAGTCTAAGCTCTTTGGAGCTGACTAGAGGATCAGGATATCTTATGGCTTCAATCTAGGGACTCCGGTTCCGGTTGGAGACCATATCCACAGCCTAGGGATTTCGACCCCGGCTGCCAGGATTATATCATCATACCAGGACTACCTAAGGAGGACACTCAGGTTGGGATAATCCGGTCACCTGGCTACAGGCTTTACAGACCTCACACAGCTTCCTAAATCTGGCATTATTCCTTTCTCGGTGGGTGCCCGCTGAAAGCGGGGTGCTGCTGGATTGGAGTAGGCGGCCCTGGAAGCTCTGAGGCATGGACATTCTACATCCCTGGTGAGCCAGCGGAAGGGTGAGACTCTGTTGCCTGTTACATTTGTGTTTTGCTGGTTATGTGTTATGTGCCGTTAATTGTTTGGGGATCCAATAAAGTGTTAATATTGTGATTCCCTCACCCTGTGTTGTCTGAGTAGTGTTACGCCCACGGTTAGGGAGGCCGGCGTTCAGTTGGGATGAGCCCTGAGCCACCCTGTCTTTCTAAAGGCGGTGGGTTTTAGTGGACGAGAGCACCCACTGAGCCCCGTGTCTCCACAGTAACGTCAATCCTATCCCTAACGTAGACCCTACAGCTAGTCCTACCCCAAACTCTGGCCTTCACCCTAATCCTGACCCTACATATAATCTGGTCCGAATTCTAGTTACACAAGAGAAAGAATGTAAAAATTACAATTAATGATAACATCACTGCTTTTTTGACTGAGGAAACTATTTTTTTATATTTGGGCCCCTTACCCCAGCAAGTCTCTGTCTCTAGAAGTAGGAGCTGCGGAGAGCACAGCACAGCCGTTGTCATCTCAGATTCGAACAATGGAGAGTTGTTTGTCCTTGGCTGCTGAGCTCTTTGAAGGCAGCGACTGTCATGGCACAATGTCACGGGTGTGTCACAGGTAGAGTTGAGTGCGGTTCGCGGTTCGAGGTTCTCCAGTTCGCGGTTCGAGTGATTTTGGGGGCTGTTCTAGATAGAACTAGAACTCGAGCTTTTTGCTAAAGCTCGATAGTTCTAGATACGTTCGAGAACGGTTCTAGCAGCAAAAAGACCAGCTAATTCCTAGCTGGCTTTCCGCTGTAATAGTGTAAGTCACTCTGTGACTCACACTATTATGACATTTCAGTGTATAGTGTGCGGGAACAGCGCCTTCAGATCACTGCTGTTTGTATAATGGCGATCGCCATTTTTTTTTTTTCCCTTGTCTTCCTTCCCTAAGCGCACGCGTGTAGTGGGGCGGGCCAGCATGTCAGCCAATCCCAGACACACACACAGCTAAGTGGACTTTTAGCCAGAGAAGCAACGGCATGTGTGATAGGATGTCCATGTCACATGTCCATGCATTATAAAACCGGACATTTTCCTCCAGCACGCCATTATCTGCCTTCTGCGTCCTTGGTGTCAGACATCACTGGCGCAGCTCCTATCTCCGATACTGCTGTGTACGCTCCATACACAGCGCTGGACAGAATAGGGATAGAAGTTTCTATCAGTCCTTGTAAGGGCTCGTACCGGCAGGGTCAGAGCCATAGGTGATAGGTCCGTGAAAACAGAGTTTAACAGCTACACAAGATGACAGCGTCTGTGTAGCTAAGGTTAGGGATTTCCTCGCTGCATTTCCCCATTAGGAGGGATAGAAAGGCAGGCTTCCTTTCCTCCACCCAGACCCACAACCCTGCCACTGTACCCTCCTGTCCTCTGCACACTCAAGCTCATTGTTACTAAGCCATTATACTAGCAAACACTCAGTGTACCTAGTGGCATCCTAAACGTGGCTGTTGGACTTTTGTATTGTCCCACTAGTGCAAAGATATTTGCAGCACCTCTGCATTGCACACTCAAACTCATTATAACTAAGCCATTATACTAGCAAACACTCAGTGTACCTAGTGGCATCCTAAACGTGGCTGTTGAACTTTTGTATTGTCCCACTAGTGCAAAGATATTTGCAGCACCTCTGCATTGCACACTCAAACTCATTCTTACTAAGCCATTATACTAGCAAACACTGCTGCCAGTTTAAGGGCCGTAGTTGCATTGACCGGGATAGTTATTGTTGTTTAGTCTGCTGTTAATAAAGCTAGACCACCGCTGCAATCTACACCACCTCTCAATTTTTACTACCACATTTTAAGTGCACAATCTTGTCGCAATCAACATGAGTGGCAAAATGACAGATGCTGGTGGAAAGGGGAAGAGGCGTGGTGGAAAAGGAAAAAAAGGGTTTGTCCATGGGGAAGGTGGCAAAGCTCCATTAACATCTGCTGAAGATAGGCCATCTTCCAGCAAAAGTAAGATGTCTACTACTTACCGTGGACAATCCGATGTGCTCCCTTTTTTACGGACACGAACAACTGGAACAAAGGTAAATGATGGCCAAAAAAGGAAAATGCTTGAATGGATCTCAAGTGGTCCAACAAGTGCCCTCTCCGCCACCTCAACTACCACATCCAAAAAACACCATTCCTCTGAGTTGTCATCCCAATCAAACTTGCTTTCTCCCAGCTCTGAAGTCTCCATCAGCCCTGCACAGTATGGTGGAACTGAGATGGCTGCGTCTGCAGAGCTGTTCAGTCACACTATAGCCTGGGAATCAGAGGTCTGCTCCCAAGCTACAGTGAGTACAGACCAGGAAATGGTCTGCAGTGATGCCCAGAACCTTTGTGACTCTGATTCAGGCCGTGAGGACCAAGTTTCTGAGCATAATGTTGACCCTTTTTCACCAACTGTAACACCTGTTGTTATAGACAATGAGGAACATACTGATGACGATGAGACGCAGATACCAGATTGGGATGGCAACTTAAATATTCGGTCAGGGCAAGAAGAGGCTCGGTCTGAGGGGGAGGGGAGTGCAAACACAACAATTGATGAGGAAGTTCTAGATCCCACCTACTGTCAACCCACAGTCAGGCACTCGAGGAGGTCAACAGAGGCGGTGGAGGAGGATGCAACTGACGACGAAGTTACCTTGCGCCTTCCTGGACAGAGGAGGAGTACTGGTAGCACGTCTACAACTGCATCCTCAGCCACCACTGTGCCTCTGAGCACTAGTCGGGGGGGCTCAGCAGGTCGCATGCCCTCTAAGCCTTGCCTAGCCTGGTCCTTTTTTGACATAGCAAAAGATCGCCCAAATTATGTGATCTGTAAAATTTGTCATGATTCTGTTAGTAGAGGTCAAAACCTCAGCAGTTTGACAACTTCTTCCATGAATCGTCACATGAATAAATATCATATGTCCCGGTGGGAAGCTCACCATGCTGCAATGCGGCCTAGCGGAGCGAACCATCCACTGCCTGCCCCTTCCAGTGCATCCGCGCGCTCGTCATCTTCTAGGACTGTGGGGACAGCTGTCACACCTGTTTTTCCACCCACAACTTCCACCACTGTAACCGCAACAGGCAGTTTGCTTGGTAGGTCGTCAGTTGGTTTGGAAGGGGAAACAAGTGAGTGTGTACAGCTCTCTCAGACATCGATAGCACCAACGTTGGATGAAGGCAACATCATGTCTACGCCTGCACTTTCCTCACAAACCTGCATTTTTCCAGGGACACCCTACTCAACACCATCTACACACAGCAGCCAGATCTCTGTCCCTCAGATGTGGACAAATAAAAGGCCATTTCCTGCGACCCATGACAAAGCTAAGAGGTTGACTTTATCCCTCTGTAAGCTCTTGTCTACCGAAATGCTGCCTTTCCGCCTGGTGGACACACAGGATTTTAGAGACCTTATGTCTGTCGCTGTGCCCCAGTACCAGATGCCCAGTCGCCACTACTTCTCTAAGAAAGGTGTGCCCGCGCTACACCAGCATGTCGCACACAACATCACCGCTTCCTTGAGAAACTGTGTGTGTGAACGGGTGCATTTCACCACCGATACTTGGACCAGTAAGCATGGACAGGGACGTTACATGTCGCTGACTGGGCACTGGGTAACTATGGTGATAGATGGTGAAGGGTCTGCTGCACAAGTCTTGCCATCCCCACGAGTTGTGCGTCAATCCTCTGTCTGTCCAAGTTCCGCCACTGCTTCTGCCTCCTCCACCTCATCTGGGTCCTCCACCTCCGCCCCATGCCTGCCTGGTCAGGCCACCAGCGTTCTCACTGCGCAGAAGGAATCACGCACCCCTCATTACTATGCTGGCAGCAGAGCACAACGGCATCAGGCGGTCTTTAGCTTGACATGTCTTGGAAATAGGAGTCACACAGCGGCTGAGTTGTGGGCAGCTCTGGAGACTGAGTTTAATAAATGGTTGTCTCCACTCAACCTGCAGCCTGGTAAGGCCGTGTGCGACAATGCTGCAAACCTGGGTGCGGCCCTTCGCCTGGGCAAGGTGACACACGTGCCTTGTATGGCTCACGTGTTGAACCTTGTTGTCCAGCAATTTTTAACACACTATCCCGGCCTAGATGGCCTTCTGAACAGGGCACGAAAACTATCTGCTCACTTCCGCCGTTCAACCGCCGCAGCTGAGCGACTTGCATCGCTCCAGAAGTCTTTCGGCCTGCCGGTTCATCGCCTGAAATGCGATGTGGCGACACGCTGGAATTCGACTCTCCACATGTTACAGCGACTGTGGCAGCACCGCCGAGCCCTGGTGCAATACGTCATGACGTATAGCCTGGGCCAACGAGATGCAGAGGTGGGGCAGATCACCCTGATGGAGTGGTCTCAGATCAAGGACCTATGCACCCTTCTGCACAGTTTCGACATGGCGACGAATATGTTTAGCGCTGACAATGCCATTATCAGCATGACAATTCCAGTCATTTACATGCTGGAGCACACGCTAAACACTATTCGGAGTCAGGGGGTGGGACAACAGGAAGGGGATGAACTACAGGAGGATTCATATGCGCAAGACACAACAACATCACCAAGGTCCAGACGTTCATCATCACCAACGCAGCAGGCATGGGACCATGGGGGACAGGGATCAACAAGGGCGCATAGTAGCAGGCGAAATGTTGAGGAAGGTGCAGGAGAACATGAAGAAATGGAGGACGAACTGTCCATGGACATGGAAGACTCAGCAGATGAGGGAGACCTTGGTCAAATTTCAGTTGAAAGAGGTTGGGGGGAGATGTCAGAGGAAGAAAGAACGGGTAGCACCTCTATGCCACAAACACAGCGTGGACTTGGTCCGCATGGCTGCGCAAGACACATGAGTGCCTTCTTGTTGCACTACCTCCAACATGACCCTCGTATTGTCAAAATTAGAAGTGATGATGACTACTGGATTGCCACACTATTAGATCCCCGGTACAAGTCCAAATTTTGTGACATAATTCCAGCCATAGAAAGGGACGCACGTATGCAGGAGTATCAGCAGAAGCCATAGAAAGGGACGCACGTATGCAGGAGTATCAGCAGAAGCCATAGAAAGGGACGCACGTATGCAGGAGTATCAGCAGAAGCCATAGAAAGGGACGCACGTATGCAGGAGTATCAGCAGAAGCCATAGAAAGGGACGCACGTATGCAGGAGTATCAGCACAAGCCATAGAAAGGGACGCACGTATGCAGGAGTATCAGCAGAAGCCATAGAAAGGGACGCACGTATGCAGGAGTATCAGCAGAAGCCATAGAAAGGGACGCACGTATGCAGGAGTATCAGCCCAAGCCATAGAAAGGGACGCACGTATGCAGGAGTATCAGCAGAAGCCATAGAAAGGGACGCACGTATGCAGGAGTATCAGCAGAAGCCATAGAAAGGGACGCACGTATGCAGGAGTATCAGCAGAAGCCATAGAAAGGGACGCACGTGTGCAGGAGTATCAGCAGAAGCCATAGAAAGGGACGCACGTGTGCAGGAGTATCAGCAGAAGCCATAGAAAGGGACGCACGTATGCAGGAGTATCAGCACAAGCCATAGAAAGGGACGCACGTATGCAGGAGTATCAGCAGAAGCCATAGAAAGGGACGCACGTATGCAGGAGTATCAGCAGAAGCCATAGAAAGGGACGCACGTATGCAGGAGTATCAGCACAAGCCATAGAAAGGGACGCACGTATGCAGGAGTATCAGCAGAAGCCATAGAAAGGGACGCACGTATGCAGGAGTATCAGCAGAAGCCATAGAAAGGGACGCACGTATGCAGGAGTATCAGCAGAAGCCATAGAAAGGGACGCACGTATGCAGGAGTATCAGCAGAAGCCATAGAAAGGGACGCACGTATGCAGGAGTATCAGCAGAAGCCATAGAAAGGGACGCACGTATGCAGGAGTATCAGCAGAAGCCATAGAAAGGGACGCACGTATGCAGGAGTATCAGCACAAGCCATAGAAAGGGACGCACGTATGCAGGAGTATCAGCAGAAGCCATAGAAAGGGACGCACGTATGCAGGAGTATCAGCAGAAGCCATAGAAAGGGACGCACGTATGCAGGAGTATCAGCAGAAGCCATAGAAAGGGACGCACGTATACAGGAGTATCAGCAGAAGCCATAGAAAGGGACGCACGTATGCAGGAGTATCAGCAGAAGCCATAGAAAGGGACGCACGTATGCAGGAGTATCAGCAGAAGCCATAGAAAGGGACGCACGTATGCAGGAGTATCAGCAGAAGCCATAGAAAGGGACGCACGTATGCAGGAGTATCAGCACAAGCCATAGAAAGGGACGCACGTATGCAGGAGTATCAGCAGAAGCCATAGAAAGGGACGCACGTATGCAGGAGTATCAGCAGAAGCCATAGAAAGGGACGCACGTATGCAGGAGTATCAGCAGAAGCCATAGAAAGGGACGCACGTATGCAGGAGTATCAGCAGAAGCCATAGAAAGGGACGCACGTATGCAGGAGTATCAGCAGAAGCCATAGAAAGGGACGCACGTATGCAGGAGTATCAGCAGAAGCCATAGAAAGGGACGCACGTATGCAGGAGTATCAGCAGAAGCCATAGAAAGGGACGCACGTATGCAGGAGTATCAGCAGAAGCCATAGAAAGGGACGCACGTATGCAGGAGTATCAGCAGAAGCCATAGAAAGGGACGCACGTATGCAGGAGTATCAGCAGAAGCCATAGAAAGGGACGCACGTATGCAGGAGTATCAGCAGAAGCCATAGAAAGGGACGCACGTATGCAGGAGTATCAGCAGAAGCCATAGAAAGGGACGCACGTATGCAGGAGTATCAGCAGAAGCCATAGAAAGGGACGCACGTATGCAGGAGTATCAGCAGAAGCCATAGAAAGGGACGCACGTATGCAGGAGTATCAGCAGAAGCCATAGAAAGGGACGCACGTATGCAGGAGTATCAGCACAAGCCATAGAAAGGGACGCACGTATGCAGGAGTATCAGCAGAAGCCATAGAAAGGGACGCACGTATGCAGGAGTATCAGCAGAAGCCATAGAAAGGGACGCACGTATGCAGGAGTATCAGCCCAAGCCATAGAAAGGGACGCACGTATGCAGGAGTATCAGCAGAAGCCATAGAAAGGGACGCACGTATGCAGGAGTATCAGCAGAAGCCATAGAAAGGGACGCACGTATGCAGGAGTATCAGCAGAAGCCATAGAAAGGGACGCACGTGTGCAGGAGTATCAGCAGAAGCCATAGAAAGGGACGCACGTGTGCAGGAGTATCAGCAGAAGCCATAGAAAGGGACGCACGTATGCAGGAGTATCAGCACAAGCCATAGAAAGGGACGCACGTATGCAGGAGTATCAGCAGAAGCCATAGAAAGGGACGCACGTATGCAGGAGTATCAGCAGAAGCCATAGAAAGGGACGCACGTATGCAGGAGTATCAGCACAAGCCATAGAAAGGGACGCACGTATGCAGGAGTATCAGCAGAAGCCATAGAAAGGGACGCACGTATGCAGGAGTATCAGCAGAAGCCATAGAAAGGGACGCACGTATGCAGGAGTATCAGCAGAAGCCATAGAAAGGGACGCACGTATGCAGGAGTATCAGCAGAAGCCATAGAAAGGGACGCACGTATGCAGGAGTATCAGCAGAAGCCATAGAAAGGGACGCACGTATGCAGGAGTATCAGCAGAAGCCATAGAAAGGGACGCACGTATGCAGGAGTATCAGCACAAGCCATAGAAAGGGACGCACGTATGCAGGAGTATCAGCAGAAGCCATAGAAAGGGACGCACGTATGCAGGAGTATCAGCAGAAGCCATAGAAAGGGACGCACGTATGCAGGAGTATCAGCAGAAGCCATAGAAAGGGACGCACGTATACAGGAGTATCAGCAGAAGCCATAGAAAGGGACGCACGTATGCAGGAGTATCAGCAGAAGCCATAGAAAGGGACGCACGTATGCAGGAGTATCAGCAGAAGCCATAGAAAGGGACGCACGTATGCAGGAGTATCAGCACAAGCCATAGAAAGGGACGCACGTATGCAGGAGTATCAGCACAAGCCATAGAAAGGGACGCACGTATGCAGGAGTATCAGCAGAAGCCATAGAAAGGGACGCACGTATGCAGGAGTATCAGCAGAAGCCATAGAAAGGGACGCACGTATGCAGGAGTATCAGCAGAAGCCATAGAAAGGGACGCACGTATGCAGGAGTATCAGCAGAAGCCATAGAAAGGGACGCACGTATGCAGGAGTATCAGCAGAAGCCATAGAAAGGGACGCACGTATGCAGGAGTATCAGCAGAAGCCATAGAAAGGGACGCACGTATGCAGGAGTATCAGCAGAAGCCATAGAAAGGGACGCACGTATGCAGGAGTATCAGCAGAAGCTGTTACTAGATCTTAGCTCGGCTTTTCCACCAAACAACCGTGCAGGTGCAGGGAGGGAATCTCCCAGTTGTAACTTGACAAACATGGGACGGTCTCGTCATCTTCAACAGTCTACCCGTACCAGTAGCACCGTATCTGGTGCTGGGAACAGCAATTTTATGGAATCTTTTCATAATTTTCTTAGACCCTGCTTTGCAAGGCCACCAGAGACAACAAGTCTGACACATAGTCAACGGCTGGAGAGGATGATACAGGAGTATCTGCAAATGAACATCGATGCCATGACTGTGCAACTGGAGCCTTGCTCATTTTGGGCTTCAAATCTAGAAAAATGGCCAGAGCTCTCCACTTACGCCTTGGAGATTTTGTCGTGTCCAGCTGCCAGCGTTGTCTCTGAACGTGTCTTCAGTGCTGCTGGGTGTGTGCTGACAGATAAGCACACGCGTCTGTCCAGTGACAATGTGGACAGACTGACGTTCATCAAAATGAACAAGTCATGGATCCAGAAGGAATTTACTACCCCTGTGTCATCCTGGGGAGAGTAATGCTTGTGGATTTGGAATGTGCTTGATGCAAATCAAAACATCCTGTTTGCAACTAGGGCACAAGTGATGCCACTGATGGGGTGTCTGTGTGGGGCCCAATTTTTGGAAAAAAGGGAGACTCCGCTTGGAGTCACCTTGCGGTGTTTTACATGATTTGAGAAGGGCGTGCCATGCCTATATCTGTGTGTCCTCCTCTTTTTCCTTGTCCAGCTCTTTTGTTTTCGCATGAGTATATGTCCTTGTCACTTTCCCATGTGTTTGTGTTGTGTTGTGAGTTGTTTGTCACCTTTTGGACACCTTTGAGGGTGTTTTCTAGGTGCTTTTATGTGTTTGTGATTGCCTGCCATTGTTTCCTATGCGGTTCGAGTTCGGTTCGTCGAACGTTCGACGAACCGAACTCGAACGGGACCTCCGTTCGACGAACCGAACTCGAGCCGAACCACGACCGGTTCACTCATCTCTAGTGACAGGTAACAGTCCTGTGATGTCCAGCAATAGAAGGTCACGGTGTTTGGCTGCGCAGAATGCTCGCAGACTTTCTATTATTCCTACTGGTAGTAGTCAGTGTACTAGATATCTCCTCGGCTTGCTTTTCATCCTTTTCCCTCTAGGACCCTGCAGAGCTCCTCTTCAGCTGCTAATCATCTGTATCTCCGCTTGAGTTTAAATAGTCTAATTTTCCCTGGACGTGTGCTGGTGATATTCAGTTTATTCACAAGCTCTGGATGCAAGCAGGTGGCTTGCACTCATCTGTAGGGTCGTTGCTGCTCTTTGCTGAACTTCTTCATTAGGCATCTGGAGATAGGTTGTTCATGCGCTTTCCCCATGTGTATGCTCCCTGTCTCTTCTTTAGTGTTTAGTGAGGTTAACAAAGAGTTCATTCTACCCATTCCCCATCTAGGGCAGGCTCTAGGGTCAGGTATCCGGCTCGGCGCATAGGTGCAGAACCCATCTAGGATGGTTAGTGACCTCAGGGGCTAGTGTTTGGTCAGGGGTCACCTCTCCCCTTCCCTAGACACAGGGCTTCCCTTTCACCATTCACTTGGTACTCCCCCATACCTAATGTTACACACAGCTCCCTTGACCATACTGAGAAATTTGACATTTCGGTCAGTGCCTATGCAGAGCGCAGCATCAAATTTGCTAATTCATCTCCACTGCTGAGCTCTGTATAGGAATGTCATACGCTCATAGTTCGTAGTCCCCTGGCAGCTCCAAAATGCTACTGCTGTGAATGTCATCTGAGTGGGTGCTGGTGTGGAGCTCCCTCTGGTGGCCAGGAATGGTAATGAAGCTGAGTCTGAATCTGTGACTCAGACAGGTGTTGGAATTAATTGGGAATCCAGGAAGTCCTATTGTAGATCAGCCTAGTGTACTTAGGAGAGCAGTTTCTGCCTGGCGGCCACCGGTGATGAGTGTTTCTTGCTGCTGCTGAAGATGGCTGGGAGTTTCCCCTCCAGTTTCTCCCATTTATTCTGTGTCTGAATCTACTCCAGATAAGTTTACTAGTTTCTGTTCTTAATTGATGGAATTGCACGTAAGGGTGTTTCTGCTTATTCTATTTGGTTCTGTGTTTTGTTTCTTGTATGTGAGGATCTGTCTTTCTTCTTTTGTGAGCTGGGCAGTTCCTCCAACAAGAAAGGGAGTTTCTCCCTGTCCATGTTTGGATTGTTTGCACTTTCGAATATTATTTGTTCTGTGATTTTCTTTCTTCCCATTATATCTGCAGTTCTGTTTAAAGTGTCTGGCACCAGAGTACCTGATAAAGTGGGGGAGATACCGTGTGGTCTTATATTTTTTTTCTATCAGGAGTTTGGTATTTTTTGCAGGGTTTTTTGCTGGCCGCAATCAGTTGTCTTTCCTGTCCTGTTGTATCTAGTAAGATGGGCCTCACCTTAGCTAATCTATATTTTCTATCTGTGTAATGTGATTTCTTACATCACCGTTGTTGCATGTTTGGGGCTTGTTATTTCTTTGGGGACTGCTCCGAGGCAAGTTAGGATTCCTCATTTCTATCTTTGAGGTGTAGAAAGTTTCTCCGGCAGTGACGAGGTGTCTAGGTGTGTTAGGAACATCCCACTGCTACTTCTAGTGTTGTCTGATAGATAGGGGATTGCGGTCAGCTCAGTTTCCAACTACTCTTGTGGGTTTGTTTTTTCCTGATTAATGGGATTTTTTGTGATCTTCCACGGTTATCGGTTCATAACAGGCTACTATCAACAGGCTTGTTGCAAGCTACTCTATTTTCCAGAAAGATATTCAGGAAGTCGGGTCAGACCCAGGAGGTCTCGTCAGGAACAGAATTAAAAAACAAGCGGGGAGTCAAAAGTAAAGCCGAAGTCAATGAACAATATATAGAGCTCAGGACACAGGCAAAAAACAGGTCCACTCTCTATTGACTGACAGTGGGAACTGGCTCTCTGGGGTTTATATAGAACAGCCCCTCAGTGCTGACACCAGACTGAAACCAATACAACAAGATTAACCCCGTAGATTCCAGACTGGACAGAGCCACAAGTCCCAGAAATAAAATAGGATTTTTATATCAAGCATCACCAATAACAACAACAACAACGACAGTGCAGCAGCAACGAAGCGGCCGAAACAGAGACCGGCACAGATGTTACAGTACACCCCATTTTACGAGGGGCCTCCGACCAACACCGGGGGTTATCAACATGGGGTGGTCATTAATAACGGTTTAGCAAAGATTTGTGAAAGACATTGTGAATCCGGAACGAGGTGGACGTTTCAAATGGAAGGCTACTGGATAGACCACCTCAATAATCTCAAATGGGCCAATGAACCTGGGGCCCGACTTAGCAGAGTGAGTGCGGGAAATGTACTTTCCTCTAACGCTACTCGGTCAGGGTCATCATTTAGGAGCCAGAAAGCTTAACAAAAATGAATGGACGGTGCAGAGCTCTGGAGACTCCGGGGGTGGAGAAAAGGCCTAAACCCGGGGTCACCCTGCAGCGGGGAAATGGTGAGTCCCACACGCTGGCTTCACAGCCAGATGAAAGACAAGCGGAAACGTCTCCTAAAAGAAAACAATCCCACGATGATCGCCTGACAATTGGTCAAGGAGGTTTTTGGGCCTTTTGGGTTCAGGAATAATCAAGGGAGGTTCTGCACAGGCTTGGACCTGAGCGGTTTCATGTTGGCGATTTCACGCTCCAAGTTTCAGTCCTATATTGGCCAGGCCTCTTGCGTTCGATCGACCACCGATTGGAGAACATCCATAATTAGTTTTGGCCAGTCAATCTGTCACGCGTGCACAATTAGGAGTCACCTGGTAGCTCCTAAATGGCTACCACCATCAGGTATGGCAAGATGGAATTGCAGCTGTTTATTGCTCAGGCCAAAAGACTACTGCTACTCCAGCAGGATACAGCTAAACCCATTTACCATCCAGCCATCACCTCCTCCATATTTGGGAGTGTGAATGGCTCCACCTGCACCTGTGTTGCCTCCACCTAGTGGGGGTTTAGCTGTATCCTGCTGGAGTAGCAGTAGTCTTTTGGCCTGAGCAATATACAGCTGCAATTCCATCTTGCTGTAAGTAATGATATTTTCTTTTTTGCTTTTTTATATTATATATATATATAATATATATACACCATCAGGTATGACACAAGCCAGGCCATTTCCCAGAACCCAGGGGTTGCCCTGGTCTTCACCCTTTAACCCCTGTACAGGGATATAAACATACACAGGGGGCCTGGGCTCGGCCAGAGGTTGAGCTGCTGTTCAGAGGCGCAAACTGGCAAGAAGGACAGTCAGGAAGCCGGGTCAAATGCAGGAGGTAACGTCAGGAACAGAGTCACACAACAAGAGGACAGTCAGGAAGCCGGGTCAGATCCAGGAGGTAACGTCAGCAACAGAGTCACACAACAAGAGGACAGTCAGGAAGCCGGGTCAGATGCAGGAGGTGGCGTCAAGAACAGAGTCACACAACAAGAGGACAGTCAGGAAGCCGGGTCAGATGCAGGAGGTGGCGTCAAGAACAGAGTCACACAACAAGAGGACAGTCAGGAAGCCGGGTCAGATGCAGGAGGTGGCGTCAAGAACAGAGTCACACAACAAGAGGACAGTCAGGAAGCCGGGTCAGATGCAGGAGGTGGCGTCAAGAACAGAGTCACACAACAAGAGGACAGTCAGGAAGCCGGGTCAGATCCAGGAGGTAACGTCAGGAACAGAGTCACACAACAAGAGGACAGTCAGGAAGCCGGGTCAGATCCAGGAGGTAACGTCAGGAACAGAGTCACACAACAAGAGGGCAGTCAGGAAGCCGGGTCAGATCCAGGAGGTAACGTCAGGAACAGAGTCACACAACAAGAGGACAGTCACATGTAAAGCCGAGGTCAGTGAATGGGAATGAACTGGTCAAACACCGGCGCAGAGGACAGAGCAGAGGACAGAGCAGAGGACAGAGCAGAGGACAGAGCAGAGGACAGAGCAGAGGACAGAGCAGAGGACAGAGCAGAGGACAGAGCAGGGCCGCGGGGCTGGTGAGTCGCGGGGCCGCTCGTGTAGTGCCGGGGTTCAGCGTCAGGAAGCCTCAGCAGTGTTGTTTTCAGTTTGGTAGAGAATATAATGTCTCCAGCAGGGGGCGGCAGCACAGAGCGATGCTGTTTCCTGCGGGGAGTGTGGCGCTGGGGCTGCGGGCAGGATGGAGGCCGCATGAAGGAACCAGGACTGTAATATCGGGCTCATCCTCCCCCTCCTTTATCACTACAGGCAGTCGGGTCTGAGAAGGGGAGGAGAATATGGCATCGCCAAGCCCCCGCCCCCGCGCCGAGCCCCCGCCCCCGCGCCGAGCCCCTCAATCCACTGGGCATGGCAGCTGTGGAGCAGGATTGTGAAGGCCCCGGCTGTATCAGGAGACCGCACAGGTGAGTACATAGTGTGTAGTATATAGTGCATGTAATGACATGTAACTGATCTGTGCAGTATACAGTGAATATACTGGTGGGTGTAGTATATAGTGTAGTGTACAATGTATATAACCTGTGTAGTATATACTGTATTTATACTGGTGTAAATGTGTATGTTTCTGTATATATATACTGGGGTGTATATACAAGAGGGTATGGCCAATTTACTAGTTTGTGAATAGTATATATAGTGTATATATTGGTGTATATGCAGCATGTATGTAGCGGTGGCAGTGGTGTATATGTTGTGTAGTGCATGTAATAGTCTGTATATATTATGGGTCACATACCGCTGGTCTTGATAAGGAGAATGTGCTGGAGTCAGACACTTCCACTTCATCAGAGCTTCAGATGAGAGACATATACCTGTGTGCACCCCTGTGCGTACAACAAGTGTGTGCGGCCCCTCTGTGTGTGCACCAATCTGTGTGTGCCTGTCTATGCACCCCTCTGTGTGTGCGGCCCCTCTGTGTGTGCACCAATCTGTGTGCGCCTGTCTATGCACCCCTCTGTGTGTGTGCAGCCTCTCTGTCTGTGTGTGCAGCCCCTCTGTGTGTGTGCGGCCCCTCTGTGTGTGTGCGGCCCCTCTGTGTGTGTGCGGCCTCTCTGTGTGTGCGGCCCCTCTCTGTGTGTGCGGCCCCTCTGTGTGTGTGCGGCCCCTCTGTGTGTGCGGCCTCTCTGTGTGCGGCCTCTCTGTGTGCGGCCCCTCTGTGTGTGTGCGGCCCCTCTGTGTGTGTGCGGCCCCTCTGTGTGTGCGGCCCCTCTGTGTGTGTGCAGCCTCTCTGTCTGTGTGTGCAGCCCCTCTGTGTGTGTGCGGCCCCTCTGTGTGTGTGCGGCCGCTCTGTGTGTGCGGCCCCTCTGTGTGTGTGCGGCCCCTCTGTGTGTGCGGCCCCTCTGTGTGTGTGCGGCCCCTCTGTGTGTGTGCGGCCCCTCTGTGTGTGTGCGGCCCCTCTGTGTGTGTGCGGCCCCTCTGTGTGTGTGCGGCCCCTCTGTGTGTGTGCGGCCCCTCTGTGTGTGTGCGGCCCCTCTGTGTGTGCGGCCCCTCCATGTGTGCATTAATCTGTGTGTGCCTGTCTATGCTCCCCTGTGTGTGTGCCCCTGTCTGTGTGTATGCCCCTCGGTCTGCACCCCTGTGTATTGGGGATCATTGGGCGGCAGCCGCACGGCGCCAGAACACTATTAACCTGCAGATTAACCCCATATCTGCAGGGTAATATCATATTTTTACATGAGGTTAATATCATATTTTTATGTGACCGGTTCCCTTTAAGGCTGTTTTTTTACATGTTGCTAAAATTGTGGCAAAAATGCACTGGATTGTTTTAATTTTCAAAAATTGTGCTAAAAAACCCCACTGCAGCGTGTGAACACCGACCAAAGGGTTTGCAGACTTCTGCATCAGATGTGAGCGGCACCGGTAGCATCATGTTTGCACTTGTGTAGGAATACTAGGGCTGAGCGGACCCGGGCTGGAAACGTTCAGATCTGCTCATTTTCATAGATACCCGGGTGCCGGATCCAGGATTCCGGGTGAACGATCAGGATCCGGCGCTGGGGAAATTAAAGGACAAATAAAAACAAGAATTAAGCAAGCGTTTCATACTTACAGTGACTGGGTGTCATAGCGGCACTCTGCTTCCGGGTCGCGCATTCACTTCCTGTACTGTGCAGTACAGCTATCTGTGCTTTCCCTGCCCACCGGCCGTCTTGTCGTCTGTGATTGGTTGCAGGCAGACGCGCCCCCAGCCTGTGACAGCGTCTGTCTGCAGTAATCGCTCATCGCGGCTCAGTCATTGGCTACACTCACAGCCGGCGGTCGTGATCTTTGGCTGTGAGATGTAGCAGAGCTGGGTGTGTCGTCGTGGGACTTCGTGTGGATTACACCGGACCTGCACGGTGTTTGGGAGTTAATAAAGTGGTGAAGGAGGGGGCGTTTTTGTATTTTATGCCAATAAATACATTTTTCTCTGTGTTTGTGCTTATTTACTTTCATGTACAGGTTAGTGATGCAGGTATCTGATAGACACCTGTGCCATCACTAACCTAGGGTTTATTAGCAGCTGTGTGCCGTTATTAACCCCTGCTATTACCTTGATTGCCACCGCTCCAGGGCAACAGGAAGAGCTGGTAAAGCACCGGGATTGTCACATCTAATGGATGCGGCAATACTGGGCGGCTTCGGGCTGAGAATACCAACCTCCAGCTGGCTTTATCTTGGCTGGTTATCAAAATTGGGGGGGACCGCACGTCGCTTTTTTTTTTTTTAATTATTTATTTCATAATTTAAAAAAAAAGGCCGCATGCAGTTTCTCTTAGGCCGGAGACACGCTTGCGAGAGATTTGCGCGAGTCTCACATCGCATCACCCGGCACAGCCGCACACTGTCCTAAAAGGAGCGGGTGAGCCGTTGTGTTTCGATGTACCTGCACGCTCATGTTTGGAGAGTGTGCGGCTGCCGGGTGATGTGATGCGAGTCCCTCTCACGTGTACACAGCACAGATACAGCCTGACAGCTGGGGGCTGCAGCCGCGGGCATTGTGCTGGTATCAGAGTGTGGGGGACCCTGTGCCGATTGTTTTATTAATTTATGTTTATACCACCATACTGACCCGCAGACACGTGCACTGCTTTCCCCGCCCACCGGCCGTCCCGGCACCTGTGATTGGTTGCAGTCAGCTGACACGCTGACACTCAGGGTGGGGGCACGTCTAACTGCAACCAATCACACGCGCCGGTGGGCGGGGAGAGTAGTGAATATTCAATTGTGTATGCCGCCATGACAGAGCCTCGGTGAGTACACCGCGCGCTCCTACCCCCCTATCCCTTCCACCAACATTTTTACTCCATGGATTTTGGTCCCCATAGACTTATATGGGCACCGGATTCCAGAGCGGATCTGGGTTTTTTCTTTTATTGGCAGGGACCCGCTGTTTTTTTGTGAGTTCGACCAGCTCTGATAAATACATGAGAATAATACACAGGTGCGCCTGTCCTATTCTGGTCAAAAGGACGGGTAAGCTGTACCTGGTTACTGTGTGCCCAGTCCAGCAGGTGTGTGCATACATGACGGCGTTACTGCTGCGCACCTCCCAATACAGAATAGGGTGACGCCAGAAAACCCATTTAGAAGAGAGCTGGGCGGTGTAAAATGCTATGCGCATATTTTTGGGATCGGGGTACAGGCAATGTTGTATGTGGGCCGGCGGGTGCTACGTGGCAGGGCTGTTTGTTAGTCCCAGTCCAACTTTGGGACAGAGGCACAAATCAGGATAGAATCTGGCAGCTGGCTCTCTGGGGGTTATATAGAACAGCCCCCCAGTGCTGACACCAGACAGGAACCAAAACCACAAGATTAACCCCGAAGCTTCCAGACTGCACAGAACCACAAGTCCCAGAAATAAAATAGGATTGTTATATCAAGCATCACCAGCAACAACAGGGTGGCCATGGGGCACAGTTTGGGCCTGCCCCCTCAACAGGTTGGTCAGATGTATGGGCTACTGTAGCATTCTACATCCTATAAAGACAGGCAAGTTACACCCCTCCCCCTCTATTATGTAGTGATGTCCCCCATCCTGGGCCTCGTCCTGGTAAATATGTCCCCCATCCTAGTATATTTGTCTCCATCCTGGTATATATGTCCTCATTCATGGCCCTACTTGGTATATATGTCCTCATCCTGGTATATATGTCCCCATTTTGGGACATCCTAGTATATAGGTTATTATCCTGGGCCCCTTCCTGGTGTATTTGTGAAGCCCCACAGGTGTTGTGTCGGTGCATTACCTTCAGGGACTCCACGTGGGATGGTCTGGTCACAGGTAGGGAACCTTCTCTTTAGGATTTTCGTGACGCCACTCTCGGTATTGCGGTCAGGGGACCGCCACTGCAGGTTAAGGGACGCCTGGGGTTGTTGGTACCGTGCTTTTCCAAAAATAAGACCTACCCAAAAATAAGCTCTAGCAGGGATTTTCAGCATTTTCTGAGCAAGGCTTAAATATAAGCCCCCCGAAAATAAGCCCTAGTCGCGGATCTATAATGAAGTGTCCGTGCAGCTAAAAAGGTTACAGATACTGCAGGACACTTCATTATAGACAGCGGCACCCGGCAATTACACTCACCCGACACTGAGCGGCAGAACCTGCAGTGATCGCACACCCGCACACATCAGCTCACACACACACACACACACACACCAGATCTCACACACAAACATCGGATCGCACACAATCAGAACGCACACACAAACATCGGATCACACGCAAACATCAAATCACACACACATCGGATCGCATACACACTCACCTCATCCAGCGACACCGATCTCTTCTCACCGGCAGAATCCTGAGAGGCAGTGCGGTGGAGCGCAACGAACAGGACCTGCGGCGGGACACGTGACTTGCTTCATTCCCTGCAGCCGTAAGCGCTGGATGTGATGTGTGCGTGGCGATCGGTTGTGTGTGTGTGTGTGTGATCGGCTGTGTGTGCCTGCGATCTGCTGTGTGTGTGTGTGATCGGCTGTGTGTGCCTGCGATCTGCTGTGTGTGTGTGATCGGCTGTGTGTGCCTGCGATCTGCTGTGTGTGTGTGTGTAATTGGCTGTGTGCCTGCGATCTGCTGTGTGTGTGTGATCGGCTGTGTGTGCCTGCGATCTGCTGTGTGTGTGTGTGTAATTGGCTGTGTGCCTGCGATCTGCTGTGTGTGTGATCGGCTGTGTGTGTGTGATCTGCTGTGTGTGTGTGTGTGATCTGCTGTGTGTGTGATCTGCTGTGTGTGTGTGTGTGTGTGTGATCTGCTGTGTGTGTGATCTGCTGTGTGTGTGTGTGTGTGTGTGATTGGCTGTGTGCCTGCGTTCTGCTGTGTGTATGTGTGTGATCGGCTGTGTGTGTGTGTGTGTGATCTGCTGTGTGTGTGTGTGATCTGCTGTGTGTGTGATTTGCTGTGTGTGTGTGATCTGCTGTGTGTGTGATCTGCTGTGTGTGTGTGTGTGATCTGCTGTGTGTGTGTGTGTGATCTGCTGTGTGTGTGTGTGTGTGATCTGCTGTGTGTGTGTGTGATCTGCTGTGTGTGTGATCTGCTGTGTTTGTGTGTGATCTGCTGTGTGTGTGTGTGTGATCTGCTGTGTGTGTGTGTGTGATCTGCTGTGTGTGTGTGTGATCGGCTGTGTGTGCCTGCGATCTGCTGTGTGTGTGGGTGTGTGTGATCGGCTGTGTGTGTGTGTGTGATCGGCTGTGTGTGTGTGTGATCGGCTGTGTGTGTGTGTGATCTGCTGTGTGTGTGTGTGATCTGCTGTGTGTGTGATCTGCTGTGTGTGTGTGTGTGATTGGCTGTGTGCCTGCGATCTGCTGTGTGTGTGTGTGTGTGTGTGTGATCTGCTGTGTGTGTGATCTTCGGTGTGTGTCAGCCAGCAGCAGTGTCGGACGGTGTGCAGCACCGACCGGAGATCACAGGGAGGACCTGGGAGCCACGCAGAATTCCTGGTCTGGTGAGTATGAGTCTCCTGGGAAGTGGGGGGGTCTGCTTTTTTGGAGGGGTAAACTTACCCCCAACCATGTTTCTCCAAGAATAAGACCTCCTCCAAAAATAAGCCCTAGCGCTTTTTTGGGGGGCAAAAAAAATATAAGACAGTGTCTTATTTTTGGGAAAAACACGGTAGGAGCAGTTAGATGGTGTGGCCCCCGAGAGTAGGGCTGGCCCCAGGGCCCGTTTTGAGTGGGTGAAACCACAAGGCACAGCACTACCAGGTGACCGATCTCCCCGGTCGGTAGTCACTGCGCGGACGCTGTCAGTGTTGTGTCAGCTTCCAGGGTCTACTCCACACGTCTGCTCTCCCTGAGCTGCCCTCCAGACTGGCTCACTACTCCCCCTCCCCACTGTGCCTGCCTATGTCACCTAGCAACCAGGCTCTCTACCACACCCCTTGAGTGGACATGGAGGCTACGCCCCCTCCTGGATTCCCCAGGGGTCCCTATCAAAGGTAGATGTGGGAGACCTGATTACTATGTGCCTGTGTAGTCACACCTCGGTTAGCCTTCAGGTTTACCTGTGTTGCACTGCCCTCAGTATGGGTGCAGTACTCAGTGGTGCCTGACCAGGTCAGGGGCGCCACATATACAGTCCCAGTTCTGTTTCTAATACATAATAAGTCCCTCCATTCCTATGTCGTGTGGCGCCCTCTGTAGTCGGTGCTCAGTGGCTGGCGGCAGCTGACGTTGGAGTGTGCGCTTTGGCGTGTGACATCACCGTCATGCACTGCCTACGTCAGCTGTCTGCCTCTGTTTGGCCATGACCTGTCGGGTCTCTGTACAGCAATACATTTCAGTGGGTGTGTACCGTTGGTTGCACATCCAGCTGAATCATGCATTGGGGTTGGTGGGCCTCTGCACCCCCACGCCCGTTCGTGACCTCTGAGACCGTGATCATTACGCCCCTGGTGGCACCGCCTTGTGGCTGAAGCAGAGTCCGCGCAGATGTTACAAGGAACCCGTGACCCTCGGCTGCTCTACTCATCCAGCTCACGCCTACTTTGCTCCTAGAATAAGGCATAATTTGGCCCTTGTGGACCCCAAACACTATGCCAAAGTGTTTTCATACAGTTTTTATTCTAAATTTTATAAAAAAAGACTCATGGAAGCCCTGTAACCCCTGTGAGGAATCACTATCTGAGGTCTTTCCCGTGAATTCCGGTGACGACGTGAACCTTCTGCTCCAAAGTATCGAATGCAGGATAATTACCCACAATGCATCTGTGTTCCGCGCCCTTCTGATGGACGTCTGCACAGATACCGGGTGGGGGAGGGGCCGCAGCTCATAAAGAGAACATTCTAGGATTTTGGCACGAGTCTCTTGATCACCTAAAAGTCACTGATGAAGGACTGCGGGTGATTTATGATGTGTGGATTATCTGGGCGACCCACGCGAAATGTGCGGCTGAAGACTCCCGGAATGGAAGCAATTTCTGCTTACTAATGATATCGAACTCGTGTAAAGATGTTTTGCTATGAGAATAGGAAAAATATAAATTGAGCTTTTTTTTAAGTTTCCAATGAAGAAGGTCTAATGTAAGACTTGGTGGTCCCGGCTCCAGTCCCAACTCCTGGGGATAACATCACAACCACCGACCAAACTGGTGAGCCGGCTCAAGCTGGTGGTAAATGTGGTGGAAGTGACCAGATAGCAGCTGCGATGGAGGTGGTCCGCACTGCGCATAATCAGGCTTTGTATCAAGCTCCGGACCAGGAGCCCCCTGATCTATAGAGAAAAGGAAAAATCCAAACAACCACACCAGACGAGAGCCACACCAGGCGAGAGCCACACCAGGCGAGAGCCACACCAGACGAGAGCCACACCAGACGAGAGCCACACCAGACGAGAGCCACACCAGACAAGAGACACACGAGACGAGAGACACACGAGACGAGAGACACACCAGGCGAGAGCCACACCAGACGAGAGCCACACCAGACGAGAGCCACACCAGGCGAGAGCCACACCAGGCGAGAGCCACACCAGACGAGAGCCACACCAGGCGAGAGTCACACCAAGCGAGAGCCACACCAGACGAGAGCCACACCAGACGAGAGCCACACCAGGCGAGAGCCACACCAGACGAGAGCCACACCAGACGAGAGCCACACCAGACGAGAGCCACACCAGACGAGAGACACACGAGACGAGAGCCACACCAGACGAGAGCCACACCAGGCGAGAGCCACACCAGACGAGAGCCACACCAGACGAGAGCCACACCAGACGAGAGCCACACCAGACGAGAGACACACGAGACGAGAGACACACCAGACGAGAGACACACCAGACGAGAGACACACCAGACGAGAGACACACCAGACGAGAGACACACCAGACGAGAGACACACCAAACGAGAGACACACGAGACGAGAGACACACGAGACGAGAGACACACGAGACGAGAGACACACCAGACGGGAGCCACACCAGACGGGAGCCACACCAGACGGGAGCCACACCAGACGAGAGCCACACCAGACGAGAGCCACACCAGGCGAGAGCCACACCAGACGAGAGCCACACCAGACTAGAGCCACACCAGGCGAGAGCCACACCAGGCGAGAGCCACACCAGACGAGAGCCACACCAGACGAGAGCCACACCAGGCGAGAGCCACACCAGGCGAGAGCCACACCAGACGAGAGCCACACCAGACGAGAGCCACACCAGACAAGAGCCACACCAGACAATATACAACACCAGACAAGAGCCACACCAGGCAAGAGCCACACCAGACGGGAGCCACACCATACAATATACAACACCAGACTAGAGCCACACCAGTCGAGAGCCACAACAGACGAGAGCCACAACAGACGGGAGCCACACCAGATGGGAGCCATACCAGACGGGAGCCACACCAGACAATATACAACACCAGACAAGAGCCACACCAGGCGAGAGCCACACCAGACGGGAGCCACACCAGACGGGAGCCACACCAAGCGAGAGCATCACCAGGCTAGAGCATCACCAGGCGAAAGTCACACCAGGAAAGAGTCACACCAGGAGAGAGCCACACCATAAAATATACAACACTAGACAAGAGCCACACCAGACTATAGCCACACCAGACTAGAGTCACACCAGACTAGAGTCACACCATAAAATATACAGTACAACACCATGCGAGAGCCACACCAGAGGAGAGCCACACCAGGCGAGAGCCACACCAGACGAGAGCCACACCAGACGAGAGCCACACCAGACGAGAGCCACACCAGACGAGAGACACACCAGGCGAGAGCCACACCAGGCGAGAGCCACACCAGACAATATACAACACCAGACAAGAGCCACACCAGGCGAGAGCCACACCAGATGGGAGCCACACCAGACTAGAGCCACACCAGACGGGAGCCACCCCAGACGGGAGCCACCCCAGACGGGAGCCACACCAAACGGGAGCCACACCAAACGGGAGCCACACCAGACAATATACAACACCAGACAAGAGCCACACCAGGCGAGAGCCACACCAGACGGGAGCCACACCATACAATATACAACACCAGACAAGAGCCACACCAGGCGAGAGCCACAACAGACGAGAGCCACAACAGACGGGAACCACACCAGATGGGAGCCATACCAGACGGGAGCCACACCAGACAATATACAACACCAGACAAGAGCCACACCAGGCGACAGCCACACCAGACGGGAGCCACACCAGACGGGAGCCACACCAAGCGAGAGCATCACCAGGCTAGAGCATCACCAGGCGAAAGTCACACCAGGAGAGAGTCACACCAGGAGAGAGCCACACCATAAAATATACAACACTAGACAAGAGCCACACCAGACTATAGCCACTCCAGACTAGAGTCACACCATAAAATATACAGTACAACACCATGCGAGAGCCACACCAGACTAGAGTCACACCATAAAATATACAACACCGTGCGAGAGCCACACCAGACTATAGCCACACCAGACTATAGCCACACCAGGCAAGAGCCACACCAGGCAAGAGCCACACCAGACAAGAGCCACACCAGACTAGAGCCACACCAGACTAGAGCCACACCAGACTAGAGCCACACCAGGCGAGAGCCACACTAGGCGAGAGCCACACCAGATGAGCGCCACACCAGATGAGAGCCACACCAGACTAGAGCCAAAGCAGACTAGAGCCACACCAGACAAGAGCCACACCATAAAATATACAACACCAGACAAGAGTCACACCAAGCGAGAGCCACACCATAAAATATACAACACCAGGCGAGAGCCACACCAGACAAGAGCCACACCATAAAATATACAATACCAGACAAGAGCCACACCATAAAATATACAACACCAGACAAGAGTCACACCAAGCGAGAGCCACACCATAAAATATACAACACCAGGCGAGAGTCACACCAGGCGAGAGCCACACCATAAAATATACAACACCAGACAAGAGCCACACCAGACAAGAGCCACACCATAAAATATACAACACCAGGTGAGAGCCACACCAGACGGGAGCCACACCATACAATATACAACACCAGACAAGAGCCACACCAGGCGAGAGCCACAACAGACGAGAGCCACAACAGACGAGATCCACACCAGACGGGAGCCATACCAGACGGGAGCCACACCAGACAATATACAACACCAGACAAGAGCCACATCAGGCGAGAGCCACACCAGACGAGAGCCACACCAGACAATATACAACACCAGACAAGAGCCACACCAGGCGAGAGCCACACCAGATGGGAGCCACACCAGACTAGAGCCACACCAGACGGGAGCCATACCAGACGGGAGCCACACCAGACAATATACAACACCAGACGAGAGCCACACCAGGCGAGAGCCACACCAGACAATATACAACACCAGACAAGAGCCACACCAGGCGAGAGCCACACCAGATGGGAGCCACACCAGACTAGAGCCACACCAGACTAGAGCCACACCAGACTAGAGCCACACCAGACAATATACAACACCAGACAAGAGCCACACCAGGCGAGAGCCACACCAGACGGGAGCCACAACATACAATATACAACACCAGACAAGAGCCACACCAGACGAGAGCCACAACAGACGAGATCCGCACCAGACGGGAGCCATACCAGACGGGAGCCACACCAGACAATATACAACACCAGACAAGAGCCACACCAGGCGAGAGCCACACCAGGCGAGAGCCACACCAGGCGAGAGCCACACCAGACGGGAGCCACCCCAGACGGGAGCCACACCAAGCGAGAGCATCACCAGGCTAGAGCATCACCAGGCGAAAGTCACACCAGGAGAGAGTCACACCAGGAGAGAGCCACACCATAAAATATACAACACTAGACAAGAGCCACACCAGACTATAGCCACACCAGACTAGAGTCACACCATAAAATATACAACACCGTGCGAGAGCCACACCAGGCAAGAGCCACACCAGACTAGAGCCACACCAGATGAGAGCCACACCAGATGAGAGCCACACCAGACTAGAGCCACAGCAGACTAGAGCCACACCAAGCGAGAGCCACACCATAAAATATACAACACCAGGCGAGAGCCACACCAGACAAGAGCCACACCATAAAATATACAATACCAGACAAGAGCCTCACCATAAAATATACAACACCAGACAATAGTCACACCAAGCGAGAGCCACACCATAAAATATACAACACCAGGCGAGAGTCACACCAGGCGAGAGCCACACCATAAAATATACAACACCAGACAAGAGTCAGACCATAAAATATACAACACCAGACAAGAGCCACACCATAAAATATACAACACCAGGCGAGAGCCACACTGCATACAACAAGAGTCAACAGAATATAACTACTATAATACTGCCACCTATGTACAAGAATATAACTACTATAATACTGCCCCCTATGTACAAGAATATAACTACTATAATACTGCCCCTATGTACAAGAATATAACTACTATAATACTGCCCCTATGTACAAGAATATAACTACTATAATACTGCTCCTATGTAGAAGAACATAACTACTATAATACTGCCCCTATGTACAACAATATAACTACTATAATACTGCCCCTATATACAAGAATATAACTGCTATAATACTGCCCCTATGTACAAGAATATAACTACTATAATACTGCCCCCATGTACAAGAATATAACTACTATAATACTGCCCCTATGTACAAGAATATAACTGCTATAATACTGCCCCTATATAGAAGAATATAACTGCTATAATACTGCCACTATATAGAAGAATATAACTACTATAATACTGCCCCTATATACAAGAATATAACTACTGTAATACTGCCCCTATGTACAACAATATAACTGCTATAATACTGCCCCTATATACAAGAATATAACTACTATAATGCTGCCCCCTATGTACAAGAATATAACTACTATAATACTGCCCCCTATATACAGGAATATAACTACTATAATACTGTCCCTATGTACAAGAATATAACTACTATAATACTGCCCCTATATACAAGAATATAACTGCTATAATACTGCCCCTATGTACAAGAATATAACTACTATAATACTGCCCCCTATGTACAAGAATATAACTACTATAATACTGCTCCTATGTACAAGAATATAACTACTATAATACTGCTCCTATGTACAAGAATATAACTACTATAATACTGCTCCTATGTACAAGAATATAACTACTATAATACTGCTCCTATGTACAAGAATATAACTACTATAATACTGCCCCTATATACAAGAATATAACTACTATAATACTGCCCCTATGTACAAGAATATAACTACTATAATACTGCTCCTATGTACAAGAATATAACTACTATAATACTGCTCCTATGTACAAGAATATAACTACTATAATACTGCTCCTATGTACAAGAATATAACTACTATAATACTGCTCCTATGTACAAGAATATAACTACTATAATACTGCTCCTATGTACAAGAATATAACTACTATAATACTGCCCCTATATACAAGAATATAACTACTATAATACTGCCCCTATGTACAAGAATATAACTACTATAATACTGCTCCTATGTACAAGAATATAACTACTATAATACTGCTCCTATGTACAAGAATATAACTACTATAATACTGCCTCCCATATACAAGAATATAACTGCTATAATACTGCTCCCTATGTGCAAGAATATAACTACTATAATACTGCACCCCATGTACAAGAATATAACTACTATAATACTGCTCCTATGTACAAGAATATAACTACTTTAATACTGCTCCTATGTACAAGAATATAACTACTATAATACTGCCCCTATATACAAGAATATAACTACTATAATACTGCCCCTATATACAAGAATATAACTGCTATAATCCTGCTCCTTTGTTGTAGGCCTGATAAATGATATGTGACGGTTTCTGTATATTGTGTTTTTATTTCTTTTGTGTTGTGCTTGTTTTTGCACTTTTCGGCCCCTCCCTTGGTGATATCATGGTTCTCCCGTGTGGTGTACGGTTTTCTCATGCGTCCGGTCGTTGCTGTTGGGGGTTGAGGTTCTTTGAGTCTCGCTCTCTGGTTTCTTTGTGTAATTAAACTGAAATCATCGTGACATATTTACCTTAAATTGATTTAGTTTGATGTTAAATAGGATGAACCTCTCGGGATGGGAGGGACCCGAAATGTGAGGAAACCACGAACAGATGCTGGGATAAGAGTGCGCGGCTCGGGTCCTGGCGCAGATGGACGGCACAGGTGGAGATGGTCAGAGGTGACGTCAGCCGTAGACGGCTCCTCTTTAGGGTTAGCACCGCGGGCCATAAGGATCAGGTTTCTAGTTTGGGGATCCTGGCCTGTGACTATGAAGTTAGGGTGCCCGAGCGCCGGTGACTTCACGCTTCAGCCTGATTTGTTACATGTATTGCATTTAGTTACATTTTTCATTCCTATTATTTTGCATTTCTGACCAAATCTGTGCAGATGCAGGGATGGAAGCGGTGGACAAGGTCTGCTTCTCCTGTACAACGGCACGTCCTGGGTGGGTGTGTGGGCTGTCGATAAGGAGGCTCCACACTGTTGATGATACTGATGGCTTCGGTTGGCCAAGACCAGACTATAGAACACCAGTTTTTCAGAATCTTAACTTTATGGGAACTATATAGAGAAGAGCGGGCGCATGACTTCTCCTACATTTCTTCATGAATTCAGAGCACCTCTGGACACAGCCTCTTCACTTCTTCAGCCTCACTAGTTCCAGCCTCCAATAGCTTCACTTGTTTCACCACTACCCAGCTCAGCGGATAGCACAGTCTGTGAAGGTCATTTTCTTCTTCTGCGGTCCCGCGTCTTATTCTCCTCTTAAAGGGAAAGTTTTGCCAATATGGCCGGACTCAGCTTGAAGCTTTCTGACACTTAAGGCCCTCACTTCGACTAATGGACTCTGAGAATTGTAAATGTTGATGCTGTACTGCTAGACCTCTTCTTTTTGGACCTTTCTCCGCTCGGTCACTTAGTCTATTGGTCAGTTTTCTGACTTGGCTCTCCAGATCCCTCTGTCTCTTGGTTACCAGTCTCTCTAGGTTCTCGCTATTCTCTGCCTTGGTCTCCTCTCACTTTAGGGACACCCACGTCATGCGGCTCTGCTCTGGCCAGACCTTATGTCTGTGTCTCTGTCACTCTGCGCCCTGTCTGATGCGCTGTACAGTCTCCTCCCCTAGCACCTCCAATTATGGGCTGGTTCCAAACATTAACTCTGTCAATGCCTGGGCAGAACACAGCTTCCTCAGTGTACGACATTATACAGAGAAAGATTAGCACATCACAATCCACAAATTACAACACTATTGATGTTTTCAAGGGGGAACGTGACAATATATCCATCTCCTTCCATGTGTGTGAGGGATCACTCCGAATGACCACCAATCTCCCACTTTATCCCCACATATCGCAGGACATTAAGAGGTGGAGGATCTGAAGTATAAACATAAAGATGGGAAGATCAGAATAATTCATCTTTCACCTGAGAGCGGCCATGAACCCCTCCCAAACTCATGTCAGTGATGTCATCACCAGGGCGTGAGGCTGACAACCCCTCACTCATATATACAGGCTGGTTGTCAGGACCAGGAGGAGGGGCTGACAACCCCTCACTCATATATACAGGCTGGTTGTCAGGACCAGGAGGAGGGGCTGACAACCCCTCACTCATATATACAGGCTGGTTGTCACGACCAGGAGGAGGGGCTGACAACCCCTCACTCATATATACAGTCTGGTTGTCAGGGCCAGGAGGAGGGGCTGACAACCCCTCACTCATATATACAGGTTGGTTGTCAGGACCAGGAGGAGGTGCTGACAACCCCTCACTCATATATACAGGCTGGTTGTCAGGACCAGGAGGAGGGGCTGACAACCCCTCACTCATATATACAGGCTGGTTGTCAGGACCAGGAGGAGGGGCTGACAACCCCTCACTCATATATACAGGCTGGTTGTCAGGACCAGGAGGAGGGGCTGACAACCCCTCACTCATATATACAGGCTGGTTGTCAGGACCAGGAGGAGCTGACAACCCCTCACTCATATATACAGGCTGGTTGTCAGGACAAGGAGGAGTGGCTGACAACCCCTCACTCATATATACAGGCTGGTTGTCAGGACCAGGAGGAGGGGCTGACAACCCCTCACTCATATATACAGGCTGGTTGTCAGGACCAGGAGGAGGGGCTGACAACCCCTCACTCATATATACAGGCTGGTTGTCAGGACCAGGAGGAGGGGCTGACAACCCCTCACTCATATATACAGCCTGGTTGTCAGGACCAGGAGGAGGGGCTGACAACCCCTCACTCATATATACAGTCTGGTTGTCAGGACCAGGAGGAGGGGCTGACAACCCCTCACTCATATATACAGGCTGGTTGTCAGGGCCAGGAGGAGGGGCTGACAACCCCTCACTCATATATACAGTCTGGTTGTCAGGACCAGGAGGAGGGGCTGACAACCCCTCACTCATATATACAGGCTGGTTGTCAGGACCAGGAGGAGGGGCTGACAACCCCTCACTCATATATACAGGCTGTGTGATGACTGTGGCCCCATCACTGCTGCACATGGTGGGGCCCCGGTTCATACATGTGCATACATTGTACATTGCAGCACCGGAGTGTGCATGGCACATTGTAAAAAGTATATACAGTGGGGAAAATAAGTATTTGATCCTCTGCCGATTTTTGAAGTATCCCCCTACACAAAATGGGGAGATCTGTAATTGGTATCGTCGGTAACTTCACCTGTGACAGAATAACAAAAATATCCAGAGAATCCAACTGTATGATTTATACATAATTAACCTGCATTTTATTGTATGAAATAAGTATTTGATAGAATAGAAAAACAGAACTTAATATTTAGTAGAAACCTTTGTTTCCAGTTACGGAGGTCAGACGTTTCCGCTCATTCTTGACTTGGTTTGCACAGACGTCACCAGGGGTTTTGGCGACTCCTCCATACAGATCTTCTCCAGATCTTTCAGGTCACTCCTCCATACAGATCTTCTCCAGATCTTTCAGGTCACTCCTCCATACAGATCTTCTCCAGATCTTTCAGGTCACTCTTCCACACAGATCTTCTCCAGATCTTTCTGGTCGCTCCTCCATACAGATCTTCTCCAGATCTTTCAGGTCACTCCTCCATACAGATCTTCACCAGATCTTTCTGGTCGCTCCTCCATACAGATCTTCTCCAGATCTTTCAGGTCACTCTTCCACACAGATCTTCTCCAGATCTTTCTGGTCGCTCCTCCATACAGATCTTCTCCAGATCTTTCAGGTCACTCCTCCATACAGATCTTCACCAGATCTTTCAGGTCACTCCTCCATACAGATAACTGAATAGGATAACTGAAGTGAGCACTAATATATATATTATGAGTGCAAGCCAAAAAATACATACTATACAAAGGATAAGGCTGCACATCAAACATAGATAATGGTATAATGCCTCAAGCATATGGAAAAATATTGGAATGTACAATGAAAAATGCTACTTGCTAATTTGAACATGTGAATAATGAATTGCATACCTGCTATGAATATTAGGAAAAAGGAAATATTTAGCAATCGCATTGATCAATGTAACTGAGCCCCAAAGCCTCGTCAAGGCATATCTCTATATTGGGGTCCCTAGCTCTGTGACCCTAACTGTGTGTCATCTCATTGCAATTAAAAACTGCTGTGGGTGGAGAGGGGTAACTAAGGACTTTCTTATATAGGAGATGGAAAAAACATGGCCGAAAGGGGCGGAGCTGTGTTCACATTCAGAAAAAAAACTACATATAACTGAATAGGATAACTGAAGTGAGCACTAATTTCCTAATATTCATAGCAGGTATGCAATTCATTATTCACATGTTCAAATTAGCAAGTAGCATTTTTCATTGTACATTCCAATATTTTTCCATATGCTTGAGGCATTATACCATTATCTAAGTTTGATGTGCAGCCTTATCCTTTGTATAGTATGTATTTTTTGGCTTGCACTCATAATATATATATTAGTGCTCACTTCAGTTATCCTATTCAGTTATATGTAGTTTTTTTTCTGAATGTGAACACAGCTCCGCCCCTTTCGGCCATGTTTTTTCCATCTCCTATATAAGAAAGTCCTTAGTTACCCCTCTCCACCCACAGCAGTTTTTAATTGCAATGAGATGACACACAGTTAGGGTCACAGAGCTAGGGACCCCAATATAGAGATATGCCTTGACGAGGCTTTGGGGCTCAGTTACATTGATCAATGCGATTGCTAAATATTTCCTTTTTCCTAATATTCATAGCAGGTATGCAATTCATTATTCACATGTTCAAATTAGCAAGTAGCATTTTTCATTGTACATTCCAATATTTTTCCATATGCTTGAGGCATTATACCATTATCTATGTTTGATGTGCAGCCTTATCCTTTGTATACTCCTCCATACAGATCTTCTCCAGATCTTTCAGGTCACTCCTCCATACAGATCTTCTCCAGATCTTTCAGGTCACTCCTCCATACAGATCTTCTCCAGATCTTTCAGGTCACTCCTCCACATAGATCTTCACCAGATCTTTCAGGTCACTCCTCCATACAGATCTTTTCCAGATCTTTCTGGTCGCTCCTCCATACAGATCTTCTCCAGATCTTTCAGGTCACTCCTCCACATAGATCTTCACCAGATCTTTCAGGTCACTCCTCCATACAGATCTTCTCCAGATCTTTCAGGTCACTCCTCCATACAGATCTTCTCCAGATCTTTCAGGTCACTCCTCCATACAGATCTTCTCCAGATCTTTCAGGTCACTCCTCCACATAGATCTTCACCAGATCTTTCAGGTCACTCCTTCATACAGATCTTCTAGGTCACTCCTCCATACAGATCTTCTCCAGATCTTTCAGGTCACTCCTCCATACAGATCTTCTCCAGATCTTTCAGGTCACTCCTCCATACTGATCTTCTCCAGATCTTTCAGGTCACTCCTCCATACAGATCTTCTCCAGATCTTTCAGGTCACTCCTCCATACAGATCTTCTCCAGATCTTTCAGGTCACTCCTCCATACTGATCTTCTCCAGATCTTTCAGGTCACCCCTCCATACAGATCTTCTCCAGATCTTTCAGGTCACTCCTCCATGCAGATCTTCTCCAGATCTTTCAGGTCACTCCTCCATACAGATCTTCAATTTGACCCCACCGACAACGCACCTGCGATGTCATAGTGTGCAAAGCCCGTTAGTCTCAGCTCCTCCAAAGATTTTGTATTGGTTGAGGTCTAGAGACTGGCAGCCACTCCAGGACCTTGAAATGCTTCTTACAGAGCTGCTCCTTAGTTACCCTGGCTATGTGTTTCGGGTCATTGTTAGGCTGGAAGACCCAGCGACAACCCATCTTCAATGCTATTACTGAGGGAAGGAGGTTGTTAACCATAATCTTGCAATACATGACCCCACCCATCCTCCATTCAATTCAGTGCAAACGTCGTGTCCCCTATGCAGAAAAGCCCCCCAAAGTATGATGTTTCCACCTCCATGCTTCACGGTTGGGATGGTGTTCTTGGGCTTGTACTCATCCTTCCTTGACTGATGATGAGTGAAGTTGATACCAAAAAGTTCTATTTTGGTCTCATTTGACCACATCACTTTCTCCCAGGCCTCCTCTGCATCAAATGGGCCTAGACATGTGCTGGTGTGAGCAGAGGAAGCTTGTGTGCCCTGCTGGATTTTTTATCCATAATGGCGTAGTTTGTTACTAGCTGTAATCTTTGAGACTGTGGTCCCAGCTCTATTCAGGTCATTGACCACGTCCTCCCATGTAGTTTTGGCTGATTCCTGACCTTGCTCAGAATCATCCTTACCCCATGAAGTGAGATCTTACATGGAGCCCCAAACTAAGTAAGATTGACAGTCATCTTGTGTTTCTTCATTTTCTAATAATTGCACCAACAGTTGTTGCCTTCTCACCAAGCTGCTTGCCTATTGTCCTGTAGCTCATCCCAACCTTGTGCAGGTCTTAAATTTTGTCCGTGGTCTCCTTGGACAGCTCTTTTGTCTCAGCCATGATCGAGAGGTTGGAGTGTGATTGATTGTGTGGACAGAGGTCTATTATACAGGTAACGAGGTCAATTAGGTGCAATTAATCCAGCTAATGAGTGCAGAGTAGTAGTAAAATAACAGATCTGTGAGAGCAGAATTCCTGTTGGTCGGTCGGTGATAAAATACTTATTTCATGCAATAAAATACAAATTAATCATTTATAAATCATATAATGGAATTTTGTCTTTTACGGGTGAAGCTACCTATGATAAACATTACAGATCCCTCCATTCTTTGTGGGCGGGAAACTGCAAAATCAACAGAGGAGCAAATACTGATTTTCTCCAATGTAACTAATCATAAATACACTGGAGAGACTGTATGGGGGTCTATACGCGGGGGCTCATTTATTATCTGGACATGTCCATCAGGCACCAGACGCAGGACGTCCCCCCCCCTGTCCGTACTGCAGTCAGTAATGTCTGGGATGATTTGCTGCGTGCCGGTGATAATCCCGTTCCTCTCGTCTGTTTTCATTCAGCATTAAGCCGGCTGTTCCCACATAATGAATCCTCTCTGATCCCGGCGCCCCCAGTTGTCGGTCGATTCATCTTTTATTATCGTGTTCATGAATGGCGCCAAACTGTCCAATGCAGTCATAGCAGAGGGCGCAGCAATGGCATCCATGGGCAGAGCCAGTGACGGTGCATGGAGCACCACAGGTCATGGCAATATGGTCACCCCCGGGGAGGATTGGAGGTATCGGAGATGGTGGAAGACCCCGAGAGGTTCAAATGCCTCATTGTACTGCTATGTGCTGATATCTGAGTGTGAGGAGGAGCAGTCACTCCATAGGAGTCTGAGTGCTGATATCTGAGTGTGAGGAGGAGCAGTCACTCCAGAGGAGTCTGAGTGCTGATATCTGTGAGGAGGAGCAGTCACTCCAGAGGAGTCTGAGTGCTGATATCTGAGTGTGAGGAGGAGCAGTCACACCAGAGGAGTCTGAGTGCGGATATATGAGTGTGAGGAGGAGCAGTCACTCCATAGGAGTCTGAGTGCTGATATCTGAGTGTGAGGAGGAGCAGGCACTCCAGAGGAGTCTGAGTGCTGATATCTGTGAGGAGGAGCAGTCACTCCAGAGGAGTCTGAGTGCTGATATCTGAGTGTGAGGAGGAGCAGTCACTCCAGAGGAGTCTGAGTGCTGATATCTGAGTGTGAGGAGGAGTAGTCACTCCAGAGGAGTCTGAGTGCTGATATCTGAGTGTGAGGAGCAGCAGTCACTCCAGAGGAGTCTGAGTGCTGATATCTGTGAGGAGGAGCAGTCACTCCAGAGGAGTCTGAGTGCTGATATCTGAGTGTGAGGAGGAGCACTCACTCCAGAGGAGTCTGAGTGCTGATATCTGTGAGGAGGAGCAGTCACTCCATAGGAGTCTGAGTGCTGATATCTGAGTGTGAGGAGGAGCAGTCACTCCATAGGAGTCTGAGTGCTGATATCTGAGTGTGAGGAGGAGCAGTCACTCCAGAGGAGTCTGAGTGCTGATATCTGAGTGTGAGGAGGAGTAGTCACTCCAGAGGAGTCTGAGTGCTGATATCTGAGTGTGAGGAGGAGAAGTCACTCCAGAGGAGTCTGAGTGCTGATATCTGAGTGTGAGGAGCAGCAGTCACTCCAGAGGAGTCTGAGTGCTGATATCTGTGAGGAGGAGCAGTCACTCCAGAGGAGTCTGAGTGCTGATATCTGAGTGTGAGGAGGAGTAGTCACTCCAGAGGAGTCTGAGTGCTGATATCTGAGTGTGAGGAGTAGTCACTCCGTAGGAGTCTGAGTGCTGATATCTGAGTGTGAGGAGGAGCAGTCACTCCAGAGGAGTCTGAGTGCTGATATCTGTGAGGAGGAGCAGTCACTCCAGAGGAGTCTGAGTGCTGATATCTGTGAGGAGGAGCAGTCACTCCAGAGGAGTCTGAGTGCTGATATCTGAGTGTGAGGAGCAGCAGTCACTCCAGAGGAGTCTGAGTGCTGATATCTGTGAGGAGGAGCAGTCACTCCAGAGGAGTCTGAGTGCTGATATCTGAGTGTGAGGAGGAGTAGTCACTCCAAAGGAGTCTGAGTGCTGATATCTGTGAGGAGGAGCAGTCACTCCAGAGGAGTCTGAGTGCTGATATCTGAGTGTGAGGAGCAGCAGTTACACCAGAGGAGTCTGAGTGCTGATATCTGAGTGTGAGGAGCAGTCACTCCAGAGGAGTCTGAGTGCTGATATCTGAGTGTGAGGAGGAGAAGTCACTCCAGAGGAGTCTCAGTGCTGATATCTGAGTGTGAGGAGGAGAAGTCACTCCAGAGGAGTCTGAGTGCTGATATCTGAGTGTGAGGAGCAGCAGTTACACCAGAGGAGTCTGAGTGCTGATATCTGAGTGTGAGGAGGAGAAGTCACTCCAGAGGAGTCTCAGTGCTGATATCTGAGTGTGAGGAGGAGAAGTCACTCCAGAGGAGTCTCAGTGCTGATATCTGAGTGTGAGGAGGAGAAGTCACTCCAGAGGAGTCTCAGTGCTGATATCTGAGTGTGAGGAGCAGCAGTCACTCCAGAGGAGTCTGAGTGCTGATATCTGAGTGTGAGGAGCAGCAGTCACTCCAGAGGAGTCTGAGTGCTGATATCTGTGAGGAGGAGCAGTCACTCCAGAGGAGTCTGAGTGCTGATATCTGAGTGTGAGGAGGAGCAGTCACTCCAGAGGAGTCTGAGTGCTGATATCTGAGTGTGAGGAGCAGCAGTCACTCCAGAGGAGTCTGAGTGCTGATATCTGAGTGTGAGGAGGAGCAGTCACTCCAGAGGAGTCTGAGTGCTGATATCTGAGTGTGAGGAGCAGCAGTCACTCCAGAGGAGTCTGAGTGCTGATATCTGAGTGTGAGGAGCAGCAGTCACTCCAGAGGAGTCTGAGTGCTGATATCTGAGTGTGAGGAGCAGCAGTCACTCCAGAGGAGTCTGAGTGCTGATATCTGAGTGTGAGGAGCAGCAGTCACTCCAGAGGAGTCTGAGTGCTGATATCTGAGTGTGAGGAGCAGCAGTCACTCCAGAGGAGTCTGAGTGCTGATATCTGAGTGTGAGGAGCAGCAGTCACTCCAGAGGAGTCTGAGTGCTGATATCTGAGTGTGAGAAGCAGCAGTCACTCCAGAGGAGTCTGAGTGCTGATATCTGAGTGTGAGGAGCAGCAGTCACTCCAGAGGAGTCTGAGTGCTGATATCTGAGTGTGAGAAGCAGCAGTCACTCCAGAGGAGTCTGAGTGCTGATATCTGAGTGTGAGGAGCAGCAGTCACTCCAGAGGAGTCTGAGTGCTGATATCTGAGTGTGAGGAGCAGCAGTCACTCCAGAGGAGTCTGAGTGCTGATATCTGAGTGTGAGGAGCAGCAGTCACTCCAGAGGAGTCTGAGTGCTGATATCTGAGTGTGAGGAGCAGCAGTCACTCCAGAGGAGTCTGAGTGCTGATATCTGAGTGTGAGGAGCAGCAGTCACTCCAGAGGAGTCTGAGTGCTGATATCTGAGTGTGAGGAGGAGTAGTCAAATGTAATAGCAATAAATACCAATATACAGACCCTCAAATAGAAAGGTATATCCAATAGCAAAAGGGTTGCTCACAAAAATCTCCTAAGAGACACAGAATATTAAAACTTAACATTTATTAAGACCATGATAAAAGTGAACAGGGTAAAAGAGAACACATATAGTGCCTGGTCACAACCACATAAGCACCAGCACCAATGCGTATGACACACACGATACACCCATAAGTGTAATGACCAATATGGCCATACACAGACCAAACCTCAGAGGGACCACCTCAGACAAGGTGGACAAAGAAGTAATTATGGAAAACAAGACCTTAATCGATTTTTTATAGGTTAGGAAACCACCCTTATATAAAATGGATCCTGCCAAAAAGGAAAGGTCTCACCAATTCAGACGGGCTTCTCAATACAGCAAACCTGGGACATCATGAGTCCAGGTGTCGACAAACCAGTTGCCCGACAGTATGCTAGGATCCACTGTCAGGGACCTTCGCCGATCCCGGGTAGGTCAGAGGTCAATACCGGTGCATCCTTCCTGTGTCTCTCTCCTGACTGTCTTCTCAGCCTTGACTCTATTAGTTGAACTGGTCTCGGCCTCCACCACAGGGCCTGTACAAAGGGGCAACCCTTTTGCTATTGGATATGAGGAGGAGTAGTCACATCAGAGGAGTCTTGAGTGCTGATATGTGAGTGTGAGGAGGAGCAGTCACTCCAGAGGAGTCTGAGTGCTGATATCTGAGTGTGAGGAGGAGCAGTTGTCGCAGGCGGGGAGGACGCCGCTGCTGCGCTCGCTAACGCTCAGGTCCGGCGCTGCTGCTGCTCCGTAGCTCGAGCAGTGGGCCGGATCCGGGGACTCGAGCGGCGCTCCTCGCCTGTGAGTGAAAAGGATGGTTGGTTTGGGGGATTTAGTCCGTGACGCCACCCACAGGTTGTGGTGAAGATTGGCACCACCGCTGCTGGTGACGGGAATCCCGGGAGCGATGGTAGGGAGCAGCTGGGATGTTCTTTTCCCCCTCCGTGGGTAGGGGTCAGTGGTCCAGGGGCCCAGTGGTGTGACGGGGAGGCAGGGTTGGTGAGGTGCAGGGTTGCAGGGACAATGCGGCGCGGTGCCGGATGGCACGGGTGTACTCACTCAGTAAGAGATGCACAAAGTCCTCAGTAAACCAAACGGCTGGATGGATGGGTCCCGCAGCTGCCTGCAGTGTCTCTCCCCGGACAGGTGATGGCGGCTGTCTTTCCCTGCACCTTTGTGTAGTGTTTGATTACGATGGATCCCCAACGGTAGTCCGCTCCCCGGTGTATGGATGCCGGAGGAGCCCGTTTGCCCGCAGGCGCTGGCCCTTGGGTCTCTAGCCTTAGGCGATAGCTGTATTCCCTCACGGTGCGGACGGTTGCCTTCTAACGGGTCTTTGGCTGTTAGGAAACCCCTGCGGTTCCTGTCACACTCGGATTTGACTGTTGACGGCGACTCCAAGGCTAGTCGGGGTCCGATGGCCCTGCCTGTGTGTGCTGGCTTCACTTCGCTCCCCGGCCCGTCCCCGATCCTACGGTTCTGCGTTGATTCACCACTCCTGCAGACGGCCACCACCGTCTGACAACTTTGTTGTCAGTGCCTGGGCCACAAACCCAGACACTCTCCACTTTACTCCTCTCACTTCAACCTCCTCCACTCAACTAAACTGCTCCTTTTCCTGCCTCCAGGCCTGTGAACTCCTCGGTGGGTGGGGCCAACCGCTTGTCTCCGCCCCACCTGGTGTGGACATCAGACCCTGGAGGGAGGCAACAAGGATTTTGTGTTTGGCTAATGTTACTGTCTAGTGGGGGTGGGGGTGTGCGTGTGTTACCTGTGATGACCTGGCTAGTCCAGGGCGCCACACAGTCACTCCAGAGGAGTCTGAGTGCTGATATCTGAGTGTGAGGAGGAGCAGTCACTCCATAGGAGTCTGAGTGCTGATATCTGAGTGTGAGGAGGAGCAGTCACTCCAGAGGAGTCTGAGTGCTGATATCTGAGTATGAGGAGGAGCAGTCACTCCAGAGGAGTCTGAGTGCTGATATCTGAGTGTGAGGAGGAGCAGTCACTCCATAGGAGTCTGAGTGCTGATATCTGAGTGTGAGGAGGAGCAGGCACTCCAGAGGAGTCTGAGTGCTGATATGTGAGTGTGAGGGAGCAGTGACTCCAGAGGAGTCTGAGTGCTGATATCTGAGTGTGAGGTGGAGCAGTCACTCCAGAGGAGTCTGAGTGTGAGGAGGAGCAGTCACACCAGAGGAGTCTGAGTGCTGATATCTGAGTGTGAGGAGGAGCACTCACTCCAGAGGAGTCTGAGTGCTGATATCTGAGTGTGAGGAGGAGCAGTCACTCCAGAGGAGTCTGAGTGCTGATATATGAGTGTGAGGAGGAGCACTCACTCCAGAGGAGTCTGAGTGCTGATATCTGAGTGTGAGGAGGAGCAGGCACTCCAGAGGAGTCTGAGTGCTGATATGTGAGTGTGAGGGAGCAGCCGTTTTGACGTCTATTTTACCTGCGCTTCTCTGTTTTGTTTTGTCTTTACTTGTGGCAGAGTTTATCGATTCCAGATTCTTTCACATGATTCGTCAAGTGTGCAAAATTTGGTGCAACTCTATTCCAGTCCTCTCTGGTGTATTTTTGAGTATACCTTAATGTTGACACAATTTTTGCCCCATTTTGAAACACATGAGAAGCCCTGAAGACGGACAGAAGTAAACATAAAATAGGGCAATAAAGTAAAAGAATGTGATGATAGCGCTCCCCTGGAGGTGATGTGTGCGGCACGAGACCTCGAAAAGTGCAGAAAGTGCTGCTGCCCCGTGGCTGGAGGAAATGGTTCTTCCAGGTGTATAGTGGTAAAAATGGAAACTGTCCCGTGTAAGTGGCCACGGTGCGGGAATGAAAAGCCTCGGGGTTCCAAGCACACTTTATTAACACATCGCATTTCTGCTCCGGACCGGTGCCTTTCTCAAGCTATAGAAAGCAGGTAAGGTGTTTTCATACCTGCAGAAAGGCACCAGGAGCAGAAATGCGATGTATTAATAAAAAACAGTTTGGAAATCTAAAGCTCTCAATTGCCACCGCACAGCCGCCTGAACGTGATAGTTTCCATTTTTGCCATTTTGAAAAATGTGCGAATTTTCTTTTCAATAAGTCCCAAAAACAGTTCACAAAAAAAACAAAAAACAATTTTTAACTTTGCAGGACAATTAATGAACCTCGAGCGCCATGTTTAAGAATTTATAGTCAAAAATAGCAACTAGTACTACAAGATAAAAAAGGAAAAGTAATGTAAAAAATCCACAAAATGATTTGGGGCCTTCTTTTTCCTCTTGTTGTTTTATTTTTTTTTTACCTTCCTACTTATGTATTTTCTTTCTGTTTTATGTTTTTCCTCTTTTTTTCTCTCATTTTCTTCTCCTTTGGCTCCATCTTCTTCGTTTCCTTTTTTTCGCCGTCTTCCTTTTTTCCCTTATGTCCCACTACTACTTTCTTCTTTCTCTTCCTATTCGCTCCTCCTCACCTCAATGTTTTTCTTTTTCCATTTCTTTTAATGCTCTTTTCCCTATTTATGTTCTCTTCCTCTTCTATTCTCCTGTTCGTCTCCATCTTTTTCTTCTTCTCTGTTTTCTCCTGTGTCTCCATATTCACCTCCTTTCTCTTGATTTTCTTCTCCCTTTTCCTTTCGATTCCTCTCATTCTGTCTTCTTTCTCTTCCTCTTCCCTCCTGCTCATCTCCATCTTTTTCTTTTTCTCCCTCCTCTCCTTTGTTTCCATATCCATTGTCTTCTCCCTTTCCTCTCATTCTCTCTTCTTCCTCTTCCCTCCTCTGTTTCTTCTTCTCCCTCTTCTCCTTTGTCCCCATATCCATCGTATTCTCCCTTTTCCTTATGTTTCCTCTCCATTCTTTCTTCTTCCTCTTCCTTACTCCTCTTCTTCTCCATCTTTTTCTTCTTCTCCCTCTTTTCTCCTCTGTCTCCATATCCATTGTCTTCTGCCTTTTCCTTATGTCTTCTCTCTTCTTCTTCTTCCCTCCTCTTCTTTGCCTCCCTGTTTTTCTTTGTCTTCTTCTCCCTCTTCTCCTTTGTCTCCATATCTATTGTCTTATCCCTTTTCCTCACGTTTCCTCTCATTCTCTCTTCTTTCTCTTCCCTCCTCCTCTTCTTCTCCCTCTTCTCCTTTGTCTCCATATCTATCGTCTTATCCCTTTTCCGCACGTTTCCTCTCATTCGCTCTTCTTCCTCTTCCATCCTCCTCCTCGTCTCTCTTCTCCTCTGTCTCCATATCCATCGTCTTTTCCCTTTTCCTTACATTTCCCCTCCTCTTTGCCTGTCTGTTTTTCCTTGTCTTCCTCTTCTCTTTTGTCTCCATATCCATCGTCTTCTCCTTTTTCCTTACGTTTCCTCTCATTCTCTATTCTTCCTCTTCCCTTTCTCTTCGTCTCTCTTCTCCTCTGGCTCCATATCTATCATCTTCTCCTTTATCCTTACGTTTCCTCCCATTCGCTCTTCTTCCTCTTCCCTCCTAGTCTCTCTTCTCCATTGTCTCCATATCTATCGTCTTCTCCCTTTTCCTTACGTTTCCTCTCATTCGCTCGTCTTTGTGAGGTAAATCCTGGGATATGAAGAGGAATTATGACTAGAAGTCATAATTGCTCTCATCACTCCCTGGCAGTGCCCCCCTCCCTTCTTGTGCTCAAATGTCCAGCATCTGTGAAGGTGTCACATCCCACTTACACCTCCAACAGCCATCTCCTCTGATATGGAGATGAGATGTTGTGCGGACAATGGACACAGGATGGCTCCCTGCCGTCACCCTGTAACAAGAGTTGTATCTCATTAGCAAGGCTTGGAAGTAGCCAGACAGAACGACTCCAGTAAAAAATGGTTCATATCTCGCAAGCCATATCTCCGATAAATATGGCAACCATAAAAATGGTGTTTGCGCAGGCGGACGATGCTGGCACACCTTTTTTATGGAAGGGGGAGCTTGGGAAATGCCCCAGGCGTGATATCAGCCAATGGGGAACTGGCAGACAGGTCATGAGTCCCCTCGTTCTGTAGCTAAATTCATAACTGTCACAATGAGAGCATTGGCGTCCGCCTACGACGCTCCCAGGCAAAGTTATGGCCCATATTCCATGTTGTGAATTTGTCCATAACTCCAGCCAAGGGTGGAGCAGTGCTTCCCTGTGAGGTCACTAAGGTAGGAGGGGACCTGGATTGCCCAGGTTGATAACCCTACTTCGGCCATTTTCCAGTGTTCTTCTCGCTGGGGGCACGTGTAGGAAACATCTGTGGGAGTTCCTGGAAACCTGGTCTACAGCGCCCCCCTGTGGCCAGACACAACAAGGTAACTGCTGGAACTGTGTGTGCCTGTTTGTAACCCATGCTTTGATTGTAACTGTACTCTGACATAACTGTATATTCTGTAGATTCCCTATTGTATATATTGTAGTTTCTAGTGTGCTTTAGGCGATTAAATTATATAATTAATCCTGGGCTGTTCTGTTATCTCGATCTTGAATCCCACGTCTGTGTGTTCGGCTAATAGTTACCGTGAAGCGGTTGGTGGCAGCGAGTTGTGCCAAGGATTATTGTGGGGAGGCCAGTGAGATTCGGGAAGATATTATATATTCCGCCCGCGGAGGTCGGGGGAATATATACCCTACTCTCACCGGGGACCCTTCAATAATCGGCATAAGTAGTATAGCGGCCTCCTTGCTTATTGTCGGGCAATTCCATAATTGGCCTGACTATAAGAGGGGCGCTAGAGAGCGCGTCACGTGCTCTGTCTGTCGGTCGGGAGGTATAAAGGAGGGGTGACCCCCACTTGTTACCCCCCGATTGTGACGTATTGGTAGCCAGCGCGGGGGATTTCTGAGTGACCCCCCCGGTGGTTTGTGACATATTGGTGGCATAGCGGTGGGATCGAGATAATAGTGTGTGTGAGTGTGAGACCCATACTCCCAGACACTAAAGACTGCCTGCAGCAGCTGTGGCTGCTGGGGTCTTCAGACTAGCTCAACACTAGAGTGTCAGAGTGCAGATACTGTAAGGTGTGTGGAGGCATCAGGTGTCAGTTCTGTGTCAGTGACCAAAAGTCTGCAAGAATGGCTGAGAGCACCAGGAGCAAAGCCAAAGGAATGGCCGATGCTCAGGCCAGAGACGATGAGGAGGTTGTCCACGAGTCCTCCAGGAGCTCGACGCCAGAAAACAGCTCTGCAGAGGACATTGCACAACCGGGCACTGCTGGACAAGATGAGGAGCAGCTCGCCCAAGGGTCCTCAACGAGCCAGGTGCCAGCCCTCCGCTCTGCAATGGACAGTGAATCACCAGGCTCCGCAGCGGGCCGCAGATCACCACGTGCCATTCCACCGAGCCTGGGAGGCTCGGATAGCCTTCTTCAAATGGCTATGGCCCTACGCCAGGCTGGAGACCGGGAGGGCTACAAGGAACTCATGGCCGAGCGTGAGCGGCAAGCAGCGCGTGAAGAGCGCCAGGCAGAGCGTAACTACCAGCTGCAGCTAGCTCAGCTCCGGCCCTCATCAGCCACCCGTGACCTTCCAGACACCAAACTTCCAAAGGTCCGTGTTGAGGACTTCCCAGTGCTGGAGAAGGATGGAGACTTGGACTCTTTCTTGACTGCTTTTGAACGGACTTGCTTGCAGCACCATCTGGACAAGGACCAGTGGGCCAAATACCTGACCCCCCGTTTAAGGGGTAAGGCCCTGGATGTCCTTGGGGACTTGCCTGCTGAGGCAGATCAGGGCTACGACACCATCAAGCGGGCCCTGATCCAACAGTACAACCTCACTCCAGAGTCCTACCGCAAGAAGTTCCGGAGCCTACAGAAGGGACCAAAGGACTCCTGGGCTGACCACCGGCGGGCACTTGCCCGAGCTGCCGACCACTGGACCCAAGGCCTGCAGCTTTCCACCGGACCGGAGATCCTGGACTTGTTCATCACGGAGCAACTCTTGTGGAACTGCCCTAAGGATCTCCGCCAGTTCATCCGAGACCAGAAGCCAAAGGGATCCACGGCTACAGCTGCCCTGGCAGATGACTACACCAACAATCGGGCTCCTGAAGCCAGGAGAGCAGCCACCAGCAGCACCTGGAGAGGGGGTAAGATGAACTCTGCGACTGCCCCACCTGCCCCTAGACTGCAGGGGGTGTCCCCCTCAACTCCCCTCTCCAGGCCCGTGGCAGAACCAAGACGGTGCCACCAGTGCAACCTACCTGGACACTTCAAGGCCATGTGCCCTCAGCGTCCCAAGGCCCCGGCTCCGTCCCCGTCCCAAGGGCCGCCCAAGGTGTATTGTGTGGGTGGGGGTGGTGGTAGGTCCCTGGACAGCTTCCAACCTGTCACCGTCGGCCAGTCTGTGACCATAGGACTGCGAGACAGCGCCTCGGAGGTGACTCTGGTGCGGCCTGAGATGGTGTCCCCCCAAGACTTGATCCCTGGAAAAACCCTCGCTGTCTCCGGGATTGGAGGCATTGACCCGGCGCTGCCTGTTGCTGACATTTATGTGGACTGGGGCGCAGGGCGAGGGGTGAGGGAGGTGGGGGTAACTGATCGGATCCCTGCAAACGTGCTACTTGGGACAGATTTGGGGCAAATAACCTCCCAGTTTGGCCCCGCCCCAAAGGCTGAACCTTCAGCCAGTGCTGACATGACTCCTGACAATGTTAATGTGTTATCTATGAATGATGTAAGGGAGGAGGGAGTGAACTCTGATATTTCTGCTTGCACAGACACCATAGACACACACACAGCTGCAGCTGTGACAGGGGAGGGGGTCAGAGAAAGGTGTGACAATGCCTCTACAAGTAACCAGCCTGTGAGCTGGGATCTGTTGCCCTCTGCAGGGATAAGCAGAGAGCAGGGTGCTGCAGGGGGAGGACCAGTGTGTGGGGTGGGGGCTACCACAGCAAATGTGGGGTCCCCAGAGATTTCACACCGGGGTTCTGTTGCTGCAGGAGGGGAACAGGCAGGTGAGATTGGGGCCGGTCCAGGAGCGGAAGTGCTCCCAGGTAAGATCTCGGTGCATGGTTCCCCCACAACTGGGGTGTCAGGAAGCCAGGTAGGTCTGCCTGAACCGGCGACTTGGTCAGGAACGGAGGAGGAGCAGGCACGACCCACGGTCGCAGCGGCTGTGGCCGCTGTCACCCGCAGTGGGAGTGCTGGAAGCCAAGGGGCCTCCCGGAGGTCCGATAGCTCTTCCCCTTCTGACCAAGTGGCAGCCGAGTCAGGTGGAGGCCAGGACACAGGTCCCGGGGTACTGACTGAAGATGTGACAGTCTCGTCGATTCTGGCCACATCTAGTCAGGAGTTTCAGGCAGCGTTAGAAGCTGACGACAGCCTGAAAGCTCTAAAGGAGCAGGCGGCACAGCCTCCCTCGGACTCGGACCCGGAGCGAGTGGTCTGGGACCAAGGACGGCTGTACCGGGCCACGGTCCAGCAGGGTTCACCGGAGGCGTGGCCCAGGGACCGACAGTTGGTGGTACCCTATCCGTTCCGGACGGAGTTGTTGCGGATCGCACATGAGATTCCGATGGCCGGACACCTAGGGATCGCTAAGACCAAGGCCAGGTTAAACCAGCATTTCTACTGGCCAAAAATGGGGGCCGATGTGGCTGCCTACTGCCGTTCGTGTGAAACCTGTCAGAGAGTGGGGAAGGCGGGGCCACGCCCCAAAGCCCCACTGGTATCTCTGCCAATCATCGATGAGCCTTTCAGGAGGGTGGCTGTGGATCTGGTCGGCCCGCTGGCCATCCCCAGCAGCTCCGGGAAACGCTTCATACTGACGGTAGTGGACTATGCCACCCGGTACCCAGAAGCAGTGGCCTTGTCGTCCATTCGGGCTGACAAGGTGGCCACCGCATTGCTGGAGATTTTCTCCCGAGTGGGTTTTCCCCAGGAAATGCTCACCGACCGGGGGACCCAATTCATGTCCCAGCTGATGGAGACCCTCTGTAAGCAAGTCCAGGTGCGACATCTGGTGGCCAGCCCGTACCATCCACAGACTAATGGCCTGTGCGAGCGGTTCAATGGCACCTTAAAGCAGATGCTTAAGATGTTGGTCGACTCCCATGGGCGTGACTGGGAGCGGTATCTCCCACACCTGTTATTTGCTTACCGGGAGGTTCCACAGGCCTCAACAGGATTCTCACCGTTTGAGCTCCTGTACGGGCGACGTGTGCGGGGCCCCCTGGCTCTGGTGAAAGAGGCTTGGGAAGGGGATTTGGCCACCCCTGGAGTGTCGGTTATCGAGTATGTCATGCGCTTCCGGGACAAAATGCAGGCCTTGACGCAACTGGTACACGACAATATGGCTCAAGCCCAGGCTGATCAGAAGCGTTGGTACGACCAGAACGCTTGTGAGAGGACCTACCAAGTGGGTCAAGAGGTGTGGGTACTGGTCCCCGTACCACAGGACAAGCTTCAGGCAGCCTGGGAAGGCCCATACCTCGTGTACCAGCAGCTCAACCCTGTGACGTACCTGGTCACCCTGGACCCTGCCCGTGGAAGGCGGAAGCCCTTCCATGTGAACATGATGAAGGCACATCATGAGCGGGAGGCATGTGCGCTCCCCGTGTGCAACCTGCCCGAGGAGGGAGAAGCGGAAACCCTCTGGGATATGCTAGCCCAGGTTAGGGCAGGCGGATCCATTGAGGATGTGGAGGTTGGCCACCAGCTCTTGGAGGACCAACGGTCCCAGCTGTGGGCCACCCTACACCCCTTCCGGGGGTTGTTTACCAACCAGCCCGGAAGGACTGACTTGGCTGTCCATCACGTGGACACTGGGGATCATCCCCCGATCCGGCGTTCAGCATATCGGGTCTCCCTGGAGGTGCAGCAACACATGCGCCAGGAGATTGACGAGATGCTGGAGCTGGGGGTGATCCAGGCATCCAACAGCGCTTGGGCCTCGCCTGTAGTCCTCGTCCCTAAGAAGGACCGAACCACTCGGTTCTGCGTGGACTACAGGGGGCTCAATGCGGTCACGGTCGCCGATGCGTACCCAATGCCACGCATCGATGACCTGCTCGATCAGTTGGCCGGGGCTCAGTACCTGACCATCATGGACCTGAGCCGGGGATATTGGCAGATCCCCCTGACTCGCAAGGCCAGGGAACGCTCTGCCTTTATTACCCCATTTGGACTGTACGAGTCCACGGTGATGCCATTCGGGATGAGGAATGCCCCTGCCACTTTCCAGCGGATGGTCAACACCCTGCTCAAGGGACTTGAAGGGTACGCGGCCGCGTACCTGGATGACATTGCCGTCTTCAGTCCCACCTGGGAGGACCACCTAGAGCATCTAGCACAGGTGCTCAGGCGGATCCACCGGGCAGGTTTGACCATCAAGCCGGGAAAGTGTCAGCTGGCCATGAGCGAGGTCCAGTACCTCGGTCACCGGGTAGGTGGGGGAACGCTGAAGCCCGAGCCTGAGAAAGTGGAGGCCATCGCATCCTGGCCCACCCCCAGGACCAAGAAGCAGGTGATGTCCTTCTTGGGGACCGCTGGGTACTATAGGAGGTTTGTTCCATGCTATAGTAGCCTGGCAAAGCCCTTGACGGACCTCACCAAGAAGAAGCTGCCCTCTGCAGTCGATTGGACAATGGACTGCGAGACAGCCTTCCGGGCCCTAAAGGACGCCCTGTCCAGCCCGCCCGTGCTACAGGCAGCCGACTTCACGCGGCCGTTTGTAGTACAGACCGACGCCAGTGACTTCGGCCTCGGTGCGGTGCTCAGCCAGGTGGACTCTGCGAGCCAAGAGCACCCAGTCTTGTACCTGAGCAGGAAGCTGTTACCAAGGGAAGTGGCCTATTCTACAATGGAGAAGGAGTGCCTGGCCATAGTGTGGGCCCTGCAGCGTCTGCAACCCTATCTATACGGGCGCCACTTCATCGTGGAGACGGACCACAATCCCCTCAGCTGGTTGCACACCGTCTCTGGGACGAATGGGCGATTGTTGCGATGGAGCCTTGCGCTCCAGCAATACGACTTCACCATTCGCCACAAAAGGGGCCGTGACCACGGTAACGCAGACGGGCTGTCCCGACAAGGAGAGGTCGCGGACGGGCGCACGGGGGAACACCGGAGTGTGCTGCCCCCTAGCGCCCTCAAAAGGGGGGAGGTGTGAGGTAAATCCTGGGATATGAAGAGGAATTATGACTAGAAGTCATAATTGCTCTCATCACTCCCTGGCAGTGCCCCCCCTCCATTCTTGTTCTCAAATGTCCAGCATCTGTGAAGGTGTCACATCCCACTTACACCTCCAACAGCCATCTCCTCTGATATGGAGATGAGATGTTGTGCGGACAATGGACACAGGATGGCTCCCTGCCGTCACCCTGTAACAAGAGTTGTATCTCATTAGCAAGGCTTGGAAGTAGCCAGACAGAACGACTCCAGTAAAAAATGGTTCATATCTCGCAAGCCATATCTCCGATAAATATGGCAACCATAAAAATGGTGTTTGCGCAGGCGGACGATGCTGGCACACCTTTTTTATGGAAGGGGGAGCTTGGGAAATGCCCCAGGCGTGATATCAGCCAATGGGGAACTGGCAGACAGGTCATGAGTCCCCTCGTTCTGTAGCTAAATTCATAACTGTCACAATGAGAGCATTGGCGTCCGCCTACGACGCTCCCAGGCAAAGTTATGGCCCATATTCCATGTTGTGAATTTGTCCATAACTCCAGCCAGGGGTGGAGCAGTGCTTCCCTGTGAGGTCACTAAGGTAGGAGGGGACCTGGATTGCCCAGGTTGATAACCCTACTTCGGCCATTTTCCAGTGTTCTTCTCGCTGGGGGCACGTGTAGGAAACATCTGTGGGAGTTCCTGGAAACCTGGTCTACAGCGCCCCCCTGTGGCCAGACACAACAAGGTAACTGCTGGAACTGTGTGTGCCTGTTTGTAACCCATGCTTTGATTGTAACTGTACTCTGACATAACTGTATATTCTGTAGATTCCCTATTGTATATATTGTAGTTTCTAGTGTGCTTTAGGCGATTAAATTATATAATTAATCCTGGGCTGTTCTGTTATCTCGATCTTGAATCCCACGTCTGTGTGTTCGGCTAATAGTTACCGTGAAGCGGTTGGTGGCAGCGAGTTGTGCCAAGGATTATTGTGGGGAGGCCAGTGAGATTCGGGAAGATATTATATATTCCGCCCGCGGAGGTCGGGGGAATATATACCCTACTCTCACCGGGGACCCTTCAATAATCGGCATAAGTAGTATAGCGGCCTCCTTGCTTATTGTCGGGCAATTCCATAATTGGCCTGACTATAAGAGGGGCGCTAGAGAGCGCGTCACGTGCTCTGTCTGTCGGTCGGGAGGTATAAAGGAGGGGTGACCCCCACTTGTTACCCCCCGATTGTGACGTATTGGTAGCCAGCGCGGGGGATTTCTGAGTGACCCCCCCGGTGGTTTGTGACAGTCTTCCTCTTCCCTCCTTCTCTTCGTCTCTCTTCTCCTCTGTCTCCATATCCATTGTCTTCTCCCTTTTCCTTACATTTCCTCTCATTTTCTCTTCTTCCTCTTCCCTCCCCCTCCTCGTCTCTCTTCTCCTCTGTCTCCATATCTATCGTCTTCTCCCTTTTCCTTACGTTTCCTCTTATTCTCTATTCTTCCTCTTCCCTCCTCCTCCTCGTCTCTCTTCTCCATTGTCTCCATATCTATCGTCTTCTCCCTTTTCCTTACGTTTCCTCTTATTCTTTATTCTTCCTCTTCCCTCCTCCTCTACGTCTCTCTTCTCCATTGTCTCCATATCTATCGTCTTCTCCCTTTTCCTTACGTTTCCTCTCATTCGCTCTTCTTCCTCTTCCCTCCTCCTCTTCGTCTCTCTTCTCCTCTGTCTCCATATCCATTGTCTTCTCCCTCTTCCTTACGTTTCCTCTCATTCTCTCTTCTTCCTCTTCCCTCCTCCTCTACGTCTCTCTTCTCCATTGTCTCCATATCTATCGTCTTCTCCTTTTTCCTTACGTTTCCTCCCATTCGCTCTTCTTCCTCTTCCCTCCTCCTCCTCGTCTCTCTTCTCCTCTGTCTCCATATCCATTGTCTTCTCTCTTTTCCTTACATTTCCTCTCATTCGCTCTTCTTCCTCTTCCCTCCTCCTCTTCGTCTCTCTTCTCCTCTGTTTCCATATCCATCGTCTTTTCCCTTTTCCTTACGTTTCCTCTCATTCTCTCTTCTTCCTCTTCCCTCCTCCTCTTCGTCTCTCTTCTCCTCTGTTTCCATATCCATTGTCTTCTCCCTTTTCCTTACGTTTCCTCTCATTCTCTCTTCTTCCTCTTCCCTCCTCCTCCTCGTCTCTCTTCTCCATTGTCTCCATATCTATCGTCTTCTCCTTTTTCCTTACGTTTCCTGCCATTCGCTCTTCTTCCTCTTCCCTCCTCCTCCTCGTCTCTCTTCTCCTCTGTCTCCATATCCATTGTCTTCTCCCTTTTCCTTACATTTCCTCTCATTCTCTCTTCTTCCTCTTCCCTCCTCCTCTTCGTCTCTCTTCTCCTCTGTTTCCATATCCATTGTCTTCTCCCTTTTCCTTACATTTCCTCTCATTCTCTCTTCTTCCTCTTCCCTCCTCCTCTTCGTCTCTCTTCTCCTCTGTTTCCATATCCATTGTCTTCTCCCTTTTCCTTACATTTCCTCTCATTCTCTCTTCTTCCTCTTCCCTCCTCCTCTTCGTCTCTCTTCTCCTCTGTTTCCATATCCATTGTCTTCTCCCTTTTCCTTACATTTCCTCTCATTCTCTCTTCTTCCTCTTCCCTCCTCCTCTTCGTCTCTCTTCTCCTCTGTTTCCATATCCATTGTCTTCTCCCTTTTCCTTACATTTCCTCCCATTTGCTCTTCTTCCTCTTCCCTCCTCCTCCTCGTCTCTCTTCTCCTCTGTCTCCATATCTATCGTCTTCTCCTTTTTCCTTACGTTTCCTGCCATTCGCTCTTCTTCCTCTTCCCTCCTCCTCTTCGTCTCTCTTCTCCTCTGTTTCCATATCCATCGTCTTCTCCCTTTTCCTTACATTTCCTCTCATTCTCTCTTCTTTCTCTTCCCTCCTCTTTCTCTTCGTCTCTCTTCTCCTTTGTCTCCATATCTATCATCTTCTCCCTTTTCCTTACGTTTCCTCTTATTTTCTCTTCTTCCTCTTTTTCCTCTTTCTTCCTCTGTTTCTCGCTGGCATATTTCTTTGCTGATCCTGTAGTTGTTTTGTGTGCTGTAGCCTTTGATGACCGGGGCGGCGCAGTCGTGGGCAGTATGTGGTCGATCCCGGTGCCACCCTTACCGTGTGTAAGATGTGGGAGTTGTGTATAGTTTAGGAACATGATGTGAGCTCGGAGGTGGCAGATATTCAATACTCCTCAATTATTAGAGGTGGAGGTCTTCGTCTGGCCCGAGGGACCCCTAAACTAAGCTGTATGTTTATCCTGTGCAGGGATCTGTTATGTCTGCCATTGCCGGGGTTCCCACAGATCCTGACGTTCAGCACAGAGCAATTAATCAGCTTTTTGGTATTAGTCCTTCCCGTGTTGGCGTGAGGGAAATCCTGATTCTCACACCTCCAGCCTCGCACAGGACGAGGAGCAGATAGCACCACATTCTGGTTTACCACCCCAGAGATCAAATGCCGACGGACAAATCTAAAAATATTCCCCAACTTCCATTCTCTGCATTTGGTGCTGACTACGACACCAGGTGAAATAATGGGGAATAGGTCCCCACCCTGTGAAGCAAGAGCACAGCAGCACAGAGTATTTCAGGGCACGCGTCTGCCTGTAGAGCGGGGCCACAGCTACATTCCTATTATTTTGGGCTCATCGGTTCTCACTTTTCCCAATAATCTGTAAAGGTTTGTTTCTTTTTCTTCCATCCTCCAGCAGAATACACCATGCCTCAAATCCATACACTGCGGAGCTGCGCTCATAAAGAGGCGCTCCTTCCAGAACTCGATGCTTTTCATGCCTGCAACACGTTTTAGTGTGAATTGTAGAAATCCTGAGGCTGTAAATGTAATAATGGCGAGATACAGAAAATAGCCGTATACAAATAACATACAGGATCATATACAGAAGGGGCCACACAGGAGAACACTGGTGATGCAGGGAAATGCGTCAGCCATGTTGTGGGAGCCTCTGGACCACACACTGAGCGCTCCCCACTCCCCGCGTACATATTTAATAGCAGTGAATTAGGTTTTTATAGTGTGTTCATGTCATGATGCAGCCGGATCCCGGGGCCGCGGCCGAGACCCACAGATGGATTACTCTAAATGTGTTCTCTATGATTAGTACAGAGTGATGGGAAGGAGGAGACCCGTTACACCTGCGGGGGACTTCCTCAGCCGGACGAGATCCTAAAGCTGGAGGCATGGGATAACTGGCCCCGGGTATGGTGGCGCCTGCACATAAACTATAGCAAGAATGAAATCTGCTGTACTGACGAGTCGATGGATCCCGAGAACGACCTGAAGGTGTAACTGTTCTTATATCTGAGTCTTATAGAGGTCGGGGCTGGAGAGGAGAAAACTGGGAAGATTCGATTTAGTCAAAGACGCCTTTTCAAGACATTTATAAAAGTTTCTCCAGACCACATCACATAGCCAATGAAGGGTTAAAATGAAACTCGTCCCAACTGTGTCAAGACGACCATGGGAGGGGTGTACAGGGGAGGGCCAGGGAGAAATGATACATCACATTTACCTATATCTATAGTGCCCTAAGACAAAACCAGCAAAAAACACTGGCTGATACTCAGGACAGAGGACCCCATTCACCATAAGAGCTTGCACTCTACAGGAGAGAGAGGACCCCGCTGACCATAAGCGCTTACACTCTACAGGAGAGAGAGAAGACTCCACTGACCATAAGAGCTTACACTCTACAGGAGAGAGAGGACCCCACTGACCATAAGAGCTTACACTCTACAGGAGAGAGAGGACCCCGCTGGCCATAAGAGCTTACACTCTACAGAAGAGAGAGAACTCCACTGACCATAAGAGCTTACACTCTACAGGAGAGAGAAAGGACCCCGCTGACCATAATAGCTTACACGCTACAGGAGAGAGAGGACCCCACTGACCATAGGAGCTTACATTCTACAGGAGAGAGAGAGGACCCCGCTGACCATAAGAGCTTACACTCTACAGGAGAGAGAGCGGACCCAGCTGATCATAAGAGCTTACACTCTACAGGAAAGAGAGAGAGAGGACCCCTCTGACCATAAGAGCTTACACTCTACAGAAGAGAGATAACTCCACTGACCATAAGAGCTTACAATCTACAGGAGAGAGAGGACCCTGCTGACCATGAGAGCTTACACTCTACAGGAGAGAGAAGACCCACCTGACCATAAGAGCTTACACTCTACAGGAGCGAGAGAGAGAAACCCACTGATCATAAGAGCTTACACTCTACAGGAGAAAGAGAGGACCCTGCTGACCATGAGAGCTTACACTCTACAGGAGAGAGAGAGAGAGAGAGAGAGGACCCTGCTGACCATAAGAGCTTACACTCTATAGGAAAGAGAGAGGACCCCACTGATCATCATAAGAGCTTACACTCTATAGGAAAGAGAGAGGACCCCACTGATCATGAGAGCTTACACTCTACAGGAGACAGAGGACCCCACTGACCATAAGAGCTTACACTCTATAGGAGAGAGAGAGGACCCCACTGATCATAAGAGCTTACACTCTACAGGAGAGAGAGAGGACCACGCTGACCATGAGAGCTTACACTCTACAGGAGACAGAGGACCCCACTGACCATAAGAGCTTACACTCTATAGGAGAGAGAGAGGACCCCACTAATCATAAGAGCTTACACTCTACAGGAGAGAGAGAGGACCACGCTGACCATAAGAGCTAACATTCTACAGGAGAGAAAGAGAGGACCCCTTTGACCATAAGATCTTACACTCTACAGGAGAGAGAGGACCCCACTGACCATAAGAGCTTACACTCTACAGGAGAGAGAGGACCCCGCTGACCATAAGAACTTACACTCTACAGAAGAGAGAGAACTCCACTGACCATAAAAGCTTACAATCTACAGGAGAGAGAGGACCCTGCTGACCATGAGAGATTACACTCTACAGGAGAGAGAGGACCCACCTGACCATAAGAGCTTACACTCTACAGAAGAGAGAGAACCCCACTGACCATAAGAGCTTACACTCTACAGGAGCGAGAGAGAGAAACCCACTGATCATAAGAGCTTACACTCTATAGGAGAGAGAGAGAGGACCCCACTGATCATAAGAGCTTACACTCTACAGGAGAGAGAGAGGACCCTGCTGACCATGAGAGTTTACACTATGCAGGAGAGAGCGAGAAACCCACTGATCATAAAAGCTTACACTCTACAGGAGAGAGGACCCCGCTGACCATAAGAGCTAACATTCTACAGGAGAGAGAGAAGACTCCACTGACCATAAGAGCTTACACTCTGCAGGAGAGAGGACCCCACTGACCATAAGAGCTTACACTCTACAGGAGAGAGAGGACCCGGCTGACCATAAAAGCTTACACTTTACAGGAGAGAATTCCACTGACCATAAGAGCTTACACTCTACAGAAGAGAGGACCTCACTGACCATAAGAGCTTACATTCTACAGGAGAGAGAGGACTCCGCTGATCATAAGAGCTTACATTCTACAGGAGAGAGAGAGGACCCCGCTGACCATAAGAGCTTACACTCTACAGGAGAGAGAGAGGACCCCGCTGACCATAAGAGCTTACACTCTACAGGAGAGAGAGAGAGAGGGAGGACCCCACTGATCATAAGAGCTTACACTCTACAAGAGAAAGAGGGGACCCTGCTGGCCATAAGAGCTTACACTCTACAGGAGAGAGGACCCCACTGACCATAAGAGCTTACACTCTACAGGAGAGAGAAAAGACTCCACTGACCATAAGAGCTTACACTCTGCAGGAGAGAGAGGACCCGGCTGACCATAAGAGTTTACACTTTACAGGAGAGAGGACTCACCTGACCATAAGAGCTTACACTCTATAGGAGAGAGAGATGACCCCGCTGATCATAAGAGCTTACACTCTACAGGAGAGCACCCCGCTGACCATAAGAGCTTGCACTTTAATGGAGACAGAAGACCCACCTGACCATAAGAGCTTACACTCTACAGGAGAGGGAGAGAGGACCCCGCTGATCATAAGAGCTTACACTCTACAGGACAGAGAGAGGATCCTGCTGACCATGAGAGCTTACACTCTACAGGACAGAGAGAGGACACCAATGATCGTAAGAGCTTACACTCTACAGGAGAGAGAGAGGACCCTGCTGACTATGAGAGCTTACACTCTACTGGAAAGAGAGCACCCGGCTGACTATAAAAGCTTACAATCTACAGGAGAGAGGACCCCGCTGACCATAAGAGCTTACACTCTACAGGAGATGTTATAACCGTATTCTTTTATTCCATCGGTCTACGCGTTTCGAGGATACACCTCTTCTTCAGGACCAGTGCATCAACAAAGTGATACTTTGTTGATGCACTGGTCCTGAAGAAGAGGTGTATCCTCGAAACGCGTAGACCGATGGAATAAAAGAATACGGTTATAACATCAACATGCTACATCTTCATTTTGGCTGATGCGCGGCATTAACCCCCACTTCACTCTGATTTGTATGCACATCCTTGTGGGGCTGCAGCAGACGCCATCATCCTATGCTCTATCAGTGGTTGTGACTATCTCACAACCTTTTCAGGTGAGTGTATTTTTCCTGATCTACCTCACTGATCTGTTGGTATTACGCTATCAGCGCTCCTTATTTTTCAGTTTATACTCTACAGGAGAGAGAGAGGACCCCGCTGACCATAAGAGCTTACACTCTACAGGAGAGAGAGAGAGGACCCTGCTGACCATAAGAGCTTACACTCTACAGGAGAGAGAGGACCCCACTGACCATAAGAGCTTACACTCTACAGGAGAGAGAGGACCCCGCTGACCATAAGAGCTTACACTCTACAGGAGAGAGAGGACCCCACTGACCATAAGAGCTTACACTCTACAGGAGAGAGAAGACCCCGCTGACCATAAGAGCTTACACTCTACAGGAGAGAGAGGACCCCGCTGACCATAAGAGCTTACACTCTACAGGAGACAGAGGACCCCGCTGGCCATAAAAGCTTATACTTTTTGCTATGAGGCCCTGTGATTTCAGTGTACGCAACTGACTATACAATGTGACTGATTCCCCCAAAATGAAGCATATTGGGACCTGTTTTGTGCTGAGCCCATACCTTTACCATTATATATTTCTCCATATTCGACCCCTCGGGTTGTGGAGCCAATTATCTGGTTTATTATCTTGTAACCAATATCATATATTCTGGCTGTACAGCCGCACACTGCGTCCTGACAAGATATGATGGTGCTCAGTGGTTCTGGTGATTATCCTCTTACCAATCCTTCCACCTCAGATAAACCCTGAACGCCGAGGAGAAGCCACGTCCAGAGGCTCCAAACAACCCTCCATCAGGAGCAGCACAGGGCCTGAGACACCAAGCTTCAAGGCATTTATTCTACCCAAGGAACCAATCACAGCTCAGCTTTATTTTACAAAACCAATCAGAGCTCAGCTTTCATTTTTCACAACCAATCAGAGCTCAGCTTTCATTTTGGCCAATCAGAGCTCATCTTTCGTTTTACCTCAGTAGTGTCTCTTTCCTGTCAGTCGGTGTTTTTCTGTGGAGATCGTGTCATGTGTGAGGACAACATGGCGTCTGTGTTAATGGAGGCAGAGGCATTGCCAGGGTCTCAGAAGATAAAAGGCTCCAGCCCCAGGATATTTCCCCCCATACAACTCCCCCGACACTTCACTACACATATATAATTACCATATGTCACATTGTTACTACGACACAGGATTCTACAACCCAAATTAATAAGCGTTGGGCAGGCCGCGGGTCGCCAGCCTCACTTTTTCTGGACGGGTTATCAAAATAATTATGTACAGATGATATTTTTTTTATAGACGCATTGTAAAATCATAATAAGTCATGATGAATATGAGTGATCTGCGTCCACCGCCCACAATGCTGATCAGGCGTAGCTAGGGGTCCGGCTCAGAGGGGGCGAAACTTCTGAACCAGGTAACTATATTTAAAACAATGGTGTCGCAGCCTAATAGTTTGTGTAGACAACCACATTTTTGGTCCAAGTGCGATCCAACAAAATAGTGGATCACTTTCGGACCAATGTTATCCAATGAGGCAGTGCACATGTTCGATTTTGTTCTCGGACCAAGTGTTCTGAGAGAAAAAAATAAATTGCAGCGTGCATGCGCAGACTGGTGCGGCCGTAGTTGGCGTTCATGTTGTTCTAAGCACTTAAATTGATCATGTACCCTACTGTGGCGCCCCTGACCTGGTCAGGCACCACTGAGTACTGCACCCATGCTGGGGACAGTACAATACAGGTAATCCAGAAGGCTGACCGGGGTGTGGTACACAGGCGCATAGTGATCAGGTCTCACACATGTACCCATGAGAGGACCCCTGGGGATCCCAGGAGGGGGAAAAGCCTTGACCTTCACTGGAATAGTGGAGGGGGCCAAAAGCCTCCATCTCCTCTCAAGGGGTGTGGTAAGAGAATCTGGTTGCTAGGTGGCGTAGGCAGGCACAAAAGGGAAGGAGGAGTAAACAGTCTAGAGTCTGAAGCAGAGTGTGGAGGAGTGAGGAGCAGGAAAGTGAAGCTCAGACAGGAGCAGCAGTGAAGGTCCCAGATGTGAGCCGGTTCAGAGCAGAGTCCAGGGAGCTCCGAGGAGAGCTGACCCCTTCCCCTGGGCTGCTGTAGTCTGACAGCGTCCGCGCAGTGGCTACCGACGGGGGAGAACGGTCAACTAGGAGTGCTACCCGAAACCCATCTCAGCTAGAGAGAAGAGCACGGAGTGGGAAGTAAGGAGACTGCTGGAGAGTACCAGGCCCAAACGGGCGGCAGATCCCGAAGCGGAGATAGATCCAGCTTTCTTTTGCTAAACCTGCCGGTGTGGGGCTCTCAAAGCCCACGCCACAACACCACAAAAGCCGCAGCCACGTAGCCACAGTTAGGGCCCATAGGTCACAGGAGGCAAGCAGCTGGAGTGGCCTGGCCCAGGCGACAAGCACACGGCAAACGAAGGGGAGAGAGGCTGCAGCATCTTCCCTGGGTGACCCCCATAGGGACTCAAAGTCGGGGTTACCCCAAACCACCAAGGGCTAAGGAAGGCGAGTTAGTAGTCACCCTCACAAGTCAGCCTGAAGGACACCTGGTTCCCACTTGGTTCATCCCAGCTACGCCCGGGTCACTCACCCTGCCACCTGAAGTGAGTAAAAACCCTGAAAGACATTCTGCCTGTGTGGAGTTATTCTGCGCCTTGTGGTTCTACGCACCTACACAGGGCCCTGGGGCTTGCCTCACTCTCAGGAGGCTATTCCAACTAACTGCACTCACCATCAGCCCCAGGCGTCCCTCAACCTGCAGTGGCGGTCCCCACTGACCGCAATACTGAGAGTGGCGTCACGACAAGAAGAAGATCTCCTACCTGTGACCAGATCCAGCTGAGTGGAGTCCCTGAAGGTAATGCACCGACACAACACCTGTGGGGCTTCACATCTGGCGTCACGAACAGGATAAGGACTAGACCTGTTCAGACAGGTGACCATGTGCCTGGGCGGTCCGCTTGAAAAATTGGAAGCGCCGCCATATTGCCACCATGAAAAGCGCGCTGAAAAACAACAGCAGCCCGCGCTGGGAGAAGTTACCGCCCACGAAGAGGTGTGGCTACCCAGAGATCCCCTGCAGAGTTCTGACCTCGCTTGTGAAGAGAGCGGAAGCGTCCAGAGACGGCGGAACGGAAAAGAAGCCAGCCGCTTGTTGCTAGAGAAAATGGCGTCTGAATGCAGAGACCCAGAGCCGGGCTCCGCTGCCTGGTGGTGCCGGGAGCTCGCCGAGTTCTGCGATCAACTGGAGGCCAGGGTCGGAAGGCTGATCAGAGAGGGACGGACGGAGTTTCTGTGGATGACCGCGGCGGTTCAGGCCTATGAAGGGAGAGCCGCGCGCCGAGTGCCAGACCGGGCGGTGACGACTCAGACCCCGATGCTGCCACCGATGGGTGAGTCCAGTGATGCCCCTGCCAGCGCGAGTGCCCCGACCCCTGCTGCCACGTCCGCGGTCCCTGAAGAGGCGTCCGGCGCGGCGACGCTGGAGCAGGCCGCAGCCACGCCAGGTGCAGCCCGCCAAGCTCAGGCCGCCGCAGCGATGCCCTGCTCGGCCCACCAAGACCCGGTCCCTGCAGCGACGCCCAGTCCGGCCCGCAAAGAACCGGCTGCCACCGCGACCCTCATCCACGCCGCAGGTGTGACGCTGACCCAGGCCGCCGCCTTGCTAGGCCCGGCCCGCCGAGACCCCACCGCAGCAGCAACGCTCGTCCGCGCCGCAAGTGAGGTGCTGAACCAGGCCGCAGCCCCGCCAGGTGCGGCCCGCCAAGCTCCGATCGCTGCAGCGACGCCCAGCCCAGCCTGCACCGATCCCATCGCGACAGCGACGCCGATCCAGGCCGCCGCCATGCAGGGCGCGGCCCGCCAAGACCAGGCCGCCGCCATGTCAGGCGCGGCCCGCCAAGATAAGATTGCATCACCATTTTCCCCGGCCTGCAAGGCCAGAGCAGACACCGCTCCCCAGTCCAAGGAGGTCCCTGCTAGGAAGCCCACGCTGGGGGAGGACCCTGCATACTGGCAGCTGAAGGCTGACATGGAGGCCAAGTTCCCACAGGAGATGGTGGATCAGTACATGCTCCCTCCGCACACCCCCAAGAGGATTCCGACAACTCCTGCAGCAACCACGCCAAAGAGTCCCCCGACTGGGCCTGCTGAAGAAAGTCCATCCCCAGCACTGCCACCAAAGGAGTGCTTAGAAGAACTAAGGGGGAGGGGAGGCCAGGAAGCTGAGGAGCTGACTCAGGAGCCACCAGCAGTGGATCCATGCCCAGAGCCAGAGATGTTGCCATATTCCCGCTGGGACGAGGAAGACCTGACACCGTCTGCTGAAGAAGATTTGCCTAAAAGCCTCACCTGGGAGCTTGTAAGCTGTACCTCGCAGAATCCAGTCCGCAGGACACGGCGCCGTAGCAGAACCAAGCTTTCCCCTGCACCGCAGTCTCCAGAGCAGAAAAACGAAGTCATGGCCAGAGACTTGGAAGAGAAACGGTTCCTGAGAAGAGCCAAAGCCCAGGTCAGAGGACCCCTTTGTCGAGGAGTAGTAGAAGATTTCAGCCTAAAATCAGGATACGGCTTTATAGTTGCACCTGGTATGAAAGAAGGCATTTTTGTCAACAGAAGAGACGTTAGAGCTCATTTGCCCAGAGGACACCCTGGCAGAAACTTAAAGATGGGAGACTCCGTACAGTTCACCATGCACCAAGGAGAAAGAGGGTGGTATGCGCTAGATGTAGTGCCATGTCCCAAAGAAGAAGAAAGAAAAGACAAAGGACCTACTGACGAGACAACTACAGATGAGGAAAAAGGTCAAGAAAGCAACAGGTGCCGCAGCCCTACAGGCCCAAGCCCTGGTGAAGAGGAGTCTGCATAAGTTCAAGTAAAGTACAGCAAGTTTTGACCAGTTGGAAAGTTTGTTTTGCAACGTTTTAAAAGTTCAAGTATGTGCCCACATAAACTGATGTGAGAAATAAACCTTAAGGCTATGAACTGGCTATAGCCACAAACTCTCGCAGTGTAAATAGTTACACCAGAGGGCACCACCGCCACCAGAGTCAGCCTGTTTAGGGGCTTGGCTCGTCTGCAACCAGGAGGAGCCCGTCCGTATATAGGGCCTTGGCTCGCCTGCGACCAGAGAGCATGCCTGTTTATGGGGCCTGGCTCTCCACCACAAAGAGGGTACCTGGTCAGCACCAACTGTGGAGGCCGCCTCTACATCCTGCCAGAAGAGGCTGAAGGCGCGGATCCACCAGGCCAGGTATACCCTGAAGACCACCAGACCATGAAAGCCGCCTCTACATCCTGCCAGAAGTGGCTGAAGTCGCGGCCAACGTGAAAGGGTTTTGGGTGGGTTGACGGACTTGTGGGTGGAGGGTGGTGATGTATGGTACCTGGTGCTTTTAAATGTTTTACATGTTTTAATGTTTTATGCATTTTAAAATGTTGTCTTGCAGCCCGAGGACGTGCTGGTGATAACTAAGGGGGAATGTGGCGCCCCTGACCTGGTCAGGCACCACTGAGTACTGCACCCATGCTGGGGACAGTACAATACAGGTAATCCAGAAGGCTGACCGGGGTGTGGTACACAGGCGCATAGTGATCAGGTCTCACACATGTACCCATGAGAGGACCCCTGGGGATCCCAGGAGGGGGAAAAGCCTTGACCTTCACTGGAATAGTGGAGGGGGCCAAAAGCCTCCATCTCCTCTCAAGGGGTGTGGTAAGAGAATCTGGTTGCTAGGTGGCGTAGGCAGGCACAAAAGGGAAGGAGGAGTAAACAGTCTAGAGTCTGAAGCAGAGTGTGGAGGAGTGAGGAGCAGGAAAGTGAAGCTCAGACAGGAGCAGCAGTGAAGGTCCCAGATGTGAGCCGGTTCAGAGCAGAGTCCAGGGAGCTCCGAGGAGAGCTGACCCCTTCCCCTGGGCTGCTGTAGTCTGACAGCGTCCGCGCAGTGGCTACCGACGGGGGAGAACGGTCAACTAGGAGTGCTACCCGAAACCCATCTCAGCTAGAGAGAAGAGCACGGAGTGGGAAGTAAGGAGACTGCTGGAGAGTACCAGGCCCAAACGGGCGGCAGATCCCGAAGCGGAGATAGATCCAGCTTTCTTTTGCTAAACCTGCCGGTGTGGGGCTCTCAAAGCCCACGCCACAACACCACAAAAGCCGCAGCCACGTAGCCACAGTTAGGGCCCATAGGTCACAGGAGGCAAGCAGCTGGAGTGGCCTGGCCCAGGCGACAAGCACACGGCAAACGAAGGGGAGAGAGGCTGCAGCATCTTCCCTGGGTGACCCCCATAGGGACTCAAAGTCGGGGTTACCCCAAACCACCAAGGGCTAAGGAAGGCGAGTTAGTAGTCACCCTCACAAGTCAGCCTGAAGGACACCTGGTTCCCACTTGGTTCATCCCAGCTACGCCCGGGTTACTCACCCTGCCACCTGAAGTGAGTAAAAACCCTGAAAGACATTCTGCCTGTGTGGAGTTATTCTGCGCCTTGTGGTTCTACGCACCTACACAGGGCCCTGGGGCTTGCCTCACTCTCAGGAGGCTATTCCAACTAACTGCACTCACCATCAGCCCCAGGCGTCCCTCAACCTGCAGTGGCGGTCCCCACTGACCGCAATACTGAGAGTGGCGTCACGACAAGAAGAAGATCTCCTACCTGTGACCAGATCCAGCTGAGTGGAGTCCCTGAAGGTAATGCACCGACACAACACCTGTGGGGCTTCACACTACCAATAAGTCAGACTAAAGCTTCATGCAGATGTGGCTAGAAGTATGCCAATCGCACTCTTGTGGTCACATGATGGCGGCTCTCACCATCGGAAAACCCTGACAGTGCACTGTGCGCATGCTATGAGGATTCACAAGTCTGCAGTCACAGGTCATTAAACAGCTGCCGATCGGCTTCATATAACCAAACGGTCGACTATCATTTAAAGGGAAGCCCTGCGGCGAGCAGAGCAGCCCCACACAGAGCAGAGCCGCGGCGAGCAGAGCAGCCACACACAGAAAAGAGCCGTGGCGAGCAGAGCAGCCACACACAGAGCAGAGCCGCTGCAAGCAGAGCAGCCCCACACAGAGCAGAGCTGTGGCGAGCAGAGCAGCCACACACAGAGCAGAGCCGTGGCGGGCAGAGCAGCCCTACACAGAGCAGAGCCGCGGCGAGCAGAGCAGCCCCACATAGAGCAGAGTCGCGGCAAGCAGAGCAGCCCCACACAGAGCAGAGCCGCTGCAAGCAGAGCAGCCCCACACAGAGCAGAGCTGCGGCAAGCAGAGCAGCCCCACATAGAGCAGATTCGCGGCAAGCAGAGCAGCCACACACAGAGCAGAGCCGTGGCGGGCAGAGCAGCCCTACACAGAGCAGAGCCGCGGCGAGCAGAGCAGCCCCGCACCGAGCAGAGCAGCCCCACACAAAGCAGAGCATCCCTGCGCCGAGCAGAGCAGCCCCGCACAGAGCAGCGCCGGCAGCACACCACATAGCATTGCCCATGCCTTCTTTGACCCTTCTCCACCATCCCCGGTAAGCTACATTCACATTATAGGACGCACCCCTCATTTTCCTCCCAAATTTTGGGGCCCCTGCACTCACCTTAACACCCAGAAGTACACTTGAAGGTAGGGAGGTCCGGGACTCCAACCTAGGCCCTATCTCCTGTTCTTGTCTCTGATGATAGGACCCCTCCCTCCACAATCCACCACCTGGGGATGGGGGAAAACATCCCCCATCAACACAAAATAGACATCAACACACCACCGACAAATAAAGACAAAACACGAGCAACTACGACAACAACTCATACACACGGCAACCACACATAAAGGAGCCACTAAAAGTGCACAAGGGGAAACAACATATGAGGGGAGAAAGAAAACAGACTACTGGGTAGCATCCACACCGTACAACCAGCACATCTAGAAATGCTGCAGCAAGCACCAATGCTGCAGCCCACAAACTGAGTCTCAGCGAGAGAGAGTTATGTACCGCCCCCGTGCCAGCGCCGAGCCGCTCGGATCCGGAGCCGCGGTGTCTCGAGGGGTCTCCGGACCAGGGGGGTCCGCGCGGGCACTCGAATTAAAAGAAGAGGGGGAGTATGTACAGGGGATTACAAAGTTCGTGCCGCCACCCACGGTGTGTGGTAATGTGGGAGACCACCGCTGCTGTTGGGGGAGCCTGGTGGCGATGGTGTAGCAGCAGGATGTTTAACCCCTCCGTGGGTAGGGGGTTTGTGCCCGGGGCCGTTGGGTGTTGTTGTATGGGGTGACGTTGAGTAGAGGAAAAGCGGCCTTTCAGCGTACTCACTCAGTCCAGGAATAACAACACCGACAGCTTGTAAACCAGAATTCTGAGCACCACTGCAGCCTGGAGGGAGCACGCTGGGATCCGTGACCTTGGTGTTGCTGTTAGCCTGTGGCCTTTTCCATGGCACCTTCTTACTAGTTGGACCCTCAAGCTTGAAACTTTTCGTGTCCCGCTCACCCTTATGGCTAATAGAGTGAGCTTGCTCTCAGGGTTCACGCGTAGGAATTCTTTGGACTGTATTTGGGAAAGTCCTATCCCATCAGTGCGCTAGTACCCTGATTTTGGAGCGGGTTGGGGATGAATCTTGAAGTCTTCACCCCCGTCGGGTAAATTACCGGGACGCGTGAAGCTACTTCCCGGCCTAGGGTCCACGTACCCCGTCGTGCCCTGGCCCCCTGCCTGGTGACGGCTCAAGGCCGCGGGCTGCCCTCCTCGGCAGTCCCGTGCCCCTTTACGCGATACCCTGCGACCTGGGTTCCAGCTCCTACCAGGCCCAGACCAACGTCTGCCACCTAGTAAACTCCAGGAGCCCTGCTCCGGACCAGTGATCTCTCTCTCCCAGAGAGTCACTTCCACCTCCTACTCCTTTCACTCCTGTTTCACTTTTTGGTCACTTTCTCCTCACCAACCTCCCATGTGGGCGGCCCTATTCCCTTCAGGCCCCTCAATGGTGTGTCTGGTGGGTTCGGTGCATAGTGTTCCTAGGATTTTGACTAGATAAGCTGTTAGCAACACCAAAAGACAAGGATCCGTAACCAAGGAGGGTGGATACTGTGCAGAAGGGCAGATTGCACAATACCCTGTGACGACCTGATAGGCCAGGGCGTCAGTTACACCAGCTCCTTACTTCTCCTGGCCAAGCTTCCAAAAGACTGAAAATACCGGGCACCCTCTGCTGGAAGTAAAGGATAAATATAGGACCTGGGCGTGGTCCGAACCAGAATCACCTGACCAGGTGTCAGAAGCTGCTGGAAGGTAAACTGACATTAACCCGCTCCTCCCCAAAGGCAAGGGAAGCTGTTTAATGAGCAGAGTCCCACAAGATAAAGTGAGACTCTGACCCAGAACATGTCACAAAACAAAGAAAAGACCGTGACAACTACATATTGAGATATGATCTTGGAGATGGGAAGAGCCCTTAAGTCTCTTATGAAAAGTCCATTGTTCAACAATTTGGGTATAATTTTTTACTAGAAAGCTGTTGGAATTATATATACAATCTTCAGATTCCCCTCGCTGCCATATACCGGCCTCTTTGATGTCTCCTGTGCTGACTGGATGGCGACTTGATGACGTCAGTCGTTACATGTCTAGATGACGCAACCCAACTAGTCCAGAAAATGTGGAAGGATTTTGGAGCGAAATATGGAGAAGACGCCAAAGGAGTCTGGAAGGTGAATGCCAGGGGAGGATTGGGTTTTCACCCCTCTCAGTGCAGCACAATGGCTGCCGGCTGGCTGACATCTTCACATTGTGAGGCCGCCAGAACTAGACGCTCCTCTCTACTCTTCGAAGCGTGTGGATGTGATACTGGAGGATGATATACGATCATGTGGATGTGATACTGGAGGACGATATACGATCATGTGGGATGTGATACTGGAGGCCGATATACGATCATGTGGATGTGATACTGGAGGACGATATACGATCGTGTGGATGTGATACTGGAGGATGAGATACGATCATGTGGATGTGATACTGGAGGACGAGATACGATCATGTGGATGTGATACTGGAGGATGAGATACGATCGTGTGGATGTGACACTGGAGGATGAGATACGATCATGTGGATGTGTGGATGTGATACTGGAGGATGATATACGATCATGTGGATGTGATACTGGAGGACGAGATACGATCATGTGGATGTGACACTGGAGGACGAGATACGATCGTGTGGATGTGATACTGGAGGACGATATACGATCGTGTGGATGTGATACTGGAGTATGAGATACGATCATGTGGATGTGATAATGGAGGACGAGATACGATCATGTGGATGTGATACTGGAGGACGAGATACGATCATGTGGATGTGATACTGGAGGACGAGATACGATCATGTGGATGTGATACTGGAGGACGAGATACGATCATGTGGATGTGATACTGGAGGACGAGATACGATCATGTGGATGTGATACTGGAGGATGAGATACGATCGTGTGGATGTGACACTGGAGGATGAGATACGATCATGTGGATGTGTGGATGTGATACTGGAGGATGATATACGATCATGTGGATGTGATACTGGAGGACGAGATACGATCATGTGGATGTGACACTGGAGGACGAGATACGATCGTGTGGATGTGATACTGGAGGACGATATACGATCGTGTGGATGTGATACTGGAGTATGAGATACGATCATGTGGATGTGATAATGGAGGACGAGATACGATCATGTGGATGTGATACTGGAGGACGAGATACGATCATGTGGATGTGATACTGGAGGATGAGATACGATCGTGTGGATGTGACACTGGAGGATGAGATACGATCATGTGGATGTGATACTGGAGGATGATATACGATCATGTGGATGTGACACTGGAGGACGAGATACGATCGTGTGGATGATGAGATACGATCATGTGGATGTGATACTGGAGGACGATA
>NC_134358.1:575165523-575215523 GCF_048569485.1 Anomaloglossus baeobatrachus
TGTGATACTGGAGGATGATATACGATCGTGTGGATGTGATACTGGAGGACGATATACGATCATGTGGATGTGATACTGGAGGACGATATACGATCATGTGGATGTGATACTGGAGGATGAGATACGATCGTGTGGATGTGATACTGGAGGACGAGATACGATCGTGTGGATGTGACACTGGAGGACGATATACGATCGTGTGGAGGAATCTTTACTGATTTTCATCTGTTCTTGTCGCGGGCGGAGGGGACGCGCTCGCCACGCTCGGGTCCGGGGCTTCTGCTGCTGCTGCTCGGTGGCTCGAGCGGTGGACCGTACCTGGGGACTCGAGCAGCGCTCCTCACCCGTGAGTGAAAAGGTGGGTGGTTTGGTTAGGGAGATTGTCCGTGACGCCACCCACGGGTCGTGGTGATCATGGCACCACCGCTGCTGGTAACGGGGATCCCGGGAGAGATGGTAGGGTGCAGCTGAGATGTTGTCCCCTCCGTGGGCAGGGGTTGGTGGTCCCGGGGCCCGGTGGTGTAACGGGGAGGCTGGATGGCTGGTTGCAGGGATAGCGCGGCGCGGTGCCGGACGGCACTGGTGTACTCACTCAGACAATCACTGACAAAGTCTCTGGTAAACCAAAACGGCCAGATGGATGGGTCCCGCAGCCGGCTGCAGTGTTGTTGTTGTGCTCTCCCCGAATGGCTGATGGTGGCTGTCGTTCCCTGCACCTGGTTAGAATGTTCTGACTCCTGTGGTTCGCCTACCGGTAGTCCGCTCCCCGGCGTATAGGTGCCGTAGGAGCCCGTTTTGCCCGCAGGCGCTGGCCCTTGGATCTCTAGCCTGTGGCGGTGTGTTACGGTTGCTGTGGCACTGGAGACTACGTTCGGATTTCTTGCTACTGCACATGTGCAAGCGCTGGAGACTAAAGTCCCCATCACACACCGAGATAAATCTTTGGCAGATCTGTGGTTGCAGTGAAATCATGGACATATTGTTCCATTTGTACACAGCCACAAACCTGGCACTGATTGTCCACAATTTCACTGGAACCACAGATCTGCCGCAGATTTATCTCTGTGTGTGACAGGGCCTTTAGTCCTATCTTGGAGCTATTGCACATGTGCGGGTGACATCATCGCTGACATGAGGTCACATGTCTCTGACACCTTCTAAGCTGATTGGCCGCTGGTCATGTGCTTGTGACACGTAGTCACATGTCTCTGACACCTTCTATGCTGATTGGTCGCTGGTCATGTGCTTGTGACGCTTTGCTCGGTGATAGGCCAGCGTGACGTCATTGCTGTCATTCTGGCAGCGGATTGGCTCTGGTGTCCTCCATCTTGGATGAGGCACAGAGTCTATATAAGACCCTGACGCACGCCGCCCAGCGCTCAGTCCTCTTGGTTCATGCATGAGGGTAGACGCCTTGTGCACGTCCCTCTAGGCATCTCTCTGTCTATGTTAGGTGAGCGCTACCGGCAGGGTAGCGTTCTTGTACCTTACAGCTTCGGCTACAGTCCGTATCCTTACATCTTAGTGGAGCGGACATAGGCAGGTGCCTGAGGCACATGGTCCGGCTGGGCCTAGTGATTCTACTCGTAGGTGGACGTTGCCGCTAGGGTAACGTTCCTTATACTGCGTCTGGCAGTTGTTCGTATCCTCGCACACTAGGGGAGCGAACGCAGGTAGGAGCTTTGTGCGGCTTACGCTGCTGTTCGTCTCTTTTGCACCACTAGTGGAGCGGACCTAGGCAGGTGCCATATCTAGTGGTTCGTGTCCTCTCACACTAGTGGAGCGAACGCAGGTAGGAGCTTTGTGCGGCTTACGCTGCTGTCCGTCTCCTGGCACCGCTAGAGGAACGGACCTAGGCAGGTGCCATATCTAGTGGTTCGTGTCCTCTCACACTAGTGGAGCGAACGCAGGTAGGAGCTTTGTGCGGCTTACGCTGCTGTTCGTCTCTTTTGCACCACTAGAAGAGCGGACCTAGGCAGGTGCCATATCTAGTGGTTCGTGTCCTCGCACACTAGTGGAGCGAACGCAGGTAGGAGCTTTGTGCGGCTTATGCTGCTGTTCGTCTCTTTTGCACCACTAGAGGAACGGACCTAGGCAGGTGCCATATCTAGTGGTTCGTGTCCTCGCACACTAGTGGAGCGAACGCAGGTAGGAGCTTTGTGTGGCTTACGCTGCTGTCCGTCTCCTGGCACCACTAGAGGAACGGACCTAGGTAGGTGCCATTTCACACTCACTGCTTTTGTCTCTGTGACCATTAACAGAGATCATTCCACACACCCTCCAAGTAAGGGAGGAATTGCCTTATTTACTAACTATATGCCTCTGTGAGTTTAACAGAGGTATTGCACTCTGCACTTGTGCTATTACTATTTACAGTGGCACACATATACCCCTTATCCTCTGCCATATTCTGCAGCAGAGTCTTTGCACGGTGGACCCTGACTGTCTGATATTCCTTTGGGTTTTATTATCAGACAGCCCCCCGTAACACGGTGGCTGTATATCCTCTCCTGGTGGACGGTTGCCTTCAATCGGGACTTGGTAGTTGGGGAACCCCTGGGGTTCCTGTCACATTCGGATTTGACTATTGACGGCGGCTCCAAGCCTGGTCGGGGTCCGATGGCCCTGCCTGTGTGCTTAGCTTCACTCCATTCCCCGATCCGGTACCGGCGGGCCGACGCTCGACCCCGGTCCTTACGGCTCTGCGGAGTTCCACTAACTTCTGCAGATGGCCACCACCGTCTGCCAACCTTGCTGTTAGTGTCTGGCCTCCAACCCAGACACCCAAGTGTTCACTCCTCTCACTTTCACCTCCAAGACTACTCTGACACTTTTCCCGCCTCCAGGCCTGTGAACTCCTCGGTGGGTGGGGCCAACCGCCTGGCTCCGCCCCACCTGGTGTGGACATCAGACCCTGGAGGGAGGCAACAAGGGTTTTGTGTTTGGCTGGTGTAACTGCCTAGGGTGGGGGTGTGTATGTTGGTATGTTTGTGACTACCTGGCTAGTCCAGGGCGTCACATTCTTACAAAAGTTGTCCCAAAAAAAGCCATGTTATTTGTTTCCCCGGGCGACTCTATGGATACAGCACAAATACCACCTATATCCATCACACAATGCCGGCTGCTTAGTCATAGGTTGATGAACAGCGTCCAGTGGAGTCCGAGAAAAATGTAAAGCCGGTAATTGATGCCACGTTTTCCCTTCATGTGCACGCGAAATCCTCCTCTCTGGAAACGGGGGTCACTGTGCACAATCCCCGATTATCTCTGACTCCATGAAATACGCGCTGCCTCGAAATTAGATTATCTGAAGCCAGGGAACTCTCCGCACCCAGCGCCGCCAGAGGAGGGAACGAGCACGGGCTCCAGGGAACGGCAGACATGTTTAACTTGTGGTCTACACAGATAAACATTAAATCACAATACCGCGCTGCACGTCTGGAAGCCATTACACCGCTGACATTCAGGAACTGATACGCTGGAAATATTAGTGCCCACCCTCCCACATTCTTTACGTTGTTTGCATAAAGAAAACAAACATCCAACTAAATCCTCCATATTCACGTGTAATAACCTCAAGACGTCTGAAGATGAGAACAAGCTCTGCGGGCGAGATGGACGAAGCCTCACTCACACACTGACCTCAACTAACAGCAAACATGAAGCCATGGGCGGAAGACGCCATACTGAAGAGCGGATATAACAAGGGGAATAGGGGATATAGCGCTGCAACCATAATACAGCCCCACAACGTGCAATATTATAACCACTATACTACTGCAACTATATAACTACTATAATACCGCCCCTATGTACAAGAATATAACTACTATAATACTGCCCCCTTTGTACAAGAATATAACTACTGTAATACTGCCCCTATATACAAGAATATAACTACTATAATACTGCCCTCTATATACAAGAATATAACTACTATAATACTGCCCCCTATGTACAAGAATATAACTACTATAATACTGCCCTCTATATACAAGAATATAACTACTATAATACTGCCCCCTTTGTACAAGAATATAACTACTATAATACTGCCCCTATATACAAGAATATAACTACTATAATACTGCCCCTATGTACAAGAATATAACTACTATAATACTGCCCCCTTTGTACAAGAATATAACTACTATAATACTGCCCCTATGTACAAGAATATAACTACTATAATACTGCCCCCTATATACAAGAATATAACTACTATAATACTGCCCCTATGTACAAGAATATAACTACTATAATACTGCTCCCTATGTACAAGAATATAACTACTATAATACCGCCCCTATGTACAAGAATATAACTACTATAATACTGCCCCCTTTGTACAAGAATATAACTACTATAATACTGCCCCTATATACAAGAATATAACTACTATAATACTGCCCCCTATGTACAAGAAAATAACTACTATCATACTGCCCTTATGTACAAGAATATAACTGCTATAATACTGCCCCTATGTACAAGAATATAACTACTATAATACTGCCCCTATATACAAGAATATAACTACTATAATACTGACCCCTATATACAAGAATATAACTACTATAATACTGCCCCTATGTACAAGAATATAACTACTATAATACTGCCCCCTATGTACAAGAATATAACTACTATAATACTGCCCCTATGTACAAGAATATAACTACTATAATACTGCCCCCTATGTACAAGAATATAACTACTATAATACTGCCCCTATGTACAAGAATATAACTACTATAATACTGCCCCTATATACAAGAATATAACTCCTATAATACTGCCTCTATATACAATAATATAACTACTATGATACTGCCCCTATGTACAAGAATATAACTACTATAATACTGCCCCCTATGTACAAGAATATAACTACTATAATACTGCCCCCTATGTACAAGAATATAACTACTATAATACTGCCCCTATGTACAAGAATATAACTCCTATAATACTGCCTCTATACACAATAATATAACTACTATAATACTGCCCCCTATATACAAGAATATAACTACTATAATACCGCCCCTATGTACAAGAATATAACTGCTATAATACTGCCCCTATGTACAAGAATATAACTACTATGATACTGCCCCTATGTACAAGAATATAACTACTATAATACTGCCCCTATATACAAGAATATAACTCCTATAATACTGCCCCTATATACAAGAATATAACTCCTATAATACTGCCTCTATATACAATAATATAACTACTATGATACTGCCCCTATGTACAAGAATATAACTACTATAATACTGCCCCCTATGTACAAGAATATAACTACTATAATACCGCCCCTATGTACAAGAATATAACTGCTATAATACTGCCCCTATGTACAAGAATATAACTACTATAATACTGCCCCTATATACAAGAATATAACTCCTATAATACTGCCTCTATATACAACAATATAACTACTATGATACTGCCCCTATGTACAAGAATATAACTACTATAATACTGCTCCTATGTGCAGGAATATAACTACTATAATACTGCTCCTATGTACAAGACTATAACTACTATAATACTGCCCCCTGTGTACAAGAATATAACTACTATAATACTGCCCCTATGTACAAGAATATAACTACTATAATACTGCTCCTATGTGCAGGATTATAACTACTATAATACTGCTCCTATGTACAAGACTATAACTACTATAATACTGCCCCCTGTGTACAAGAATATAACTACTATAATACTGCCCCCTATGTACAAGAATATAACTACTATAATACTGCCCCCTATGTACAAGAATATAACTACTATAATACTGCCCCTATGTACAAGAATATAACTACTATAATACTGCTCCTATGTACAAGAATATAACTGCTATAATACTGCCCCTTATGTACAAGACTATAACTACTATAATACTGCCCCCTATGTACAAGAATATAACTACTATAATACTGCCCCTATGTACAAGAATATAACTCCTATAATACTGCCTCTATATACAAGAATATAACTACTATAATACTGCCCCCTATATACAAGAATATAACTACTATAATACTGCCCCCTATATACAAGAATATAACTACTATAATACTGCCCCCTATATACAAGAATAGAACTACTATAATACTGCCCCCTATATACAAGAATATAACTACTATAATACTGCCCCCTATATACAAGAATATAACTATTATAATACTGCCCCCTCTGTACAGGAATATAACTGCTATATCATCGCTATGTATTCTTGTATCTTGTTTTGCTCATTAATATGTTATACCTGGTTAGTAGGAGTGTGACACATTTTTTGGCCTTGTATATACAATGTGACATTGTCTGGCAGTTGCGTTAATAACCCCTGGTTCTGGCAATATTGTGGTTCCGGTCCAGATGACAGGCGGACGGGATGCGTTGCCATTTTTCTGATCAGTCACATATGAGTCCTGGCGGCCGGTAAGGCTTTGCAGGAATTCCTGGATCCACATTACTGGCTGTGCGCAGCGTCGGAGGAATGTCTGCCGCTGCCAGTGGAGGTGTGAAGGGGCGTGCGCCTGGGGGGGTGAACGTGGCTTTTATTAACATGACTGATCTCTTGTCTTGTAATATTAAACAAAAAATAGATTAAATGTTGGCGGAACAAAAAGAGTGGGATAAAGAGAAATGTTCCCATAGATCACGGTCAGAACGCGCGCGTGTCCTCCCCGATCCACGGAGCGACGCTCTCTGACATCAGCCAGAGGTAATATATACAGTATATATATATATATAGAGAGAGAGTGGGGACTCTGGACAACTTTCTATAGAATTGTTATTACCTGAAGCAAATATGTCTTCTCCCGATCACCCGCCGGACTTCCACCACTTACCGCTGGGGGGTGTTCGCGTCGTGAAGTCTTGTTTCTCGATGTTAGTGATGACAAGATCATGTGTAGTGATGAGCGATCACGAACTGTAAACCTTGGGGTCTGTACCGGATATCAGGTGTCCGGGTCCTGGACCCTAACACAGACTTAGCTATATGTCCCCGCTCTGGAGGCTCCGGAAATCACTGACAGCAATGGGGGACCCCGCTGTGAGCAGCCTATAAATACCAGCCCACAGGGGCCCAGAATTGGCATATCACCTTAGATGTGCCAATACTGGCGCTTTACCTTTCTCATCCTGATTGCCCAGGTGCAGGTGCAATCCAGGTAATATAAGGGCTTAATGACAGCTGTTATTTCTCAAAAAATGACAGCTGCCATCAAGCCCTGGATTAATAATGGGAGGTGTCAATGATACACCCCCATTACTAATCCTTTAAGGGAAAAGAAATTAAACACAAACACTAAAAAAATCTTTCATTTCAAATAAAATACACAAACCCTCTTTTACCCCTTTATTAATCCCAAAAACACCCTAGCAAATCTAACATAATCCATACAAAGTCCCACAATGATCCTCAGCTCTGCTACATCCAGAGGTGAAAACATGTCTGCTCTCTGCAGGCTCAGGGAATCACTGACAGCCGAGGGGGACACAGCTGTGAGCAGCTGACGTCACTCAGTTCACCGGAGGTCACATCCAGGTTCTACAGTGTGACCTGAGGTGACCTGACTGCCAGCAATCCTGCACTCCGCCAATTAGGTCACCTGAGACATTTTCCTTTAACCACTTCTCTCTCCTCTCCTTTAACCTCTTTTCTATCTTCTCTTCCAACCTCTTCTCTATTCTCCTCTAACCTCTTCTCTATCCTCTTCTGTAGCTTCTCCTCTAACCACTCCTCTAAACTCTTCTTTATCTTCTCTTCCAACCTCTTCTCTATCCTCTCCTCTAACCTTTACTCTAATTTCTTCTCTATACTCTCGTCTAACTTCTTCTGTCTTCTGCTCTAACCTCTTCTTTGTCCTCTCCTCTAACCTTTTTTCTATTCTCTCCTCTAACCTCTTCTCTGTCATCTCCTCTAACCTTTTTTCTATTCTCTCCTCTATCCTCTTTTTTGTCTTCTCTAACCTCTTCTTTATCCTCTCCTCTAACCTCTTCTGTGTCTTCTCTTCTAACCTCTACTGTGTCTTCTCCTGGAACCTCTTCTCTATCCTCTCCTCTAACCTTTTCTTTATCCTTTCCTCTATCCTCTCCTCTAACCTCTTCTCTATCCTCTCCTCTAACCTCTTCTCTGTCTTCCTCTGTTACCTTTTCTTTGTCTTCTCCTCTAACCTCTTCTGCATCCTAACCTGTTACCTCTTCTCTAATCTCTTGTCTATCTTCTTGTCTGCATCCTCTAACCTCTTCTTTATCCTCTCCTCTAACCTTTTTTCTATTCTTTCCTCTATCCTTTTCTTTGTCTTCTCTAACCACTTCTCTATATTCTCCTCTAACTGCTCCTCTCTCCTCTTCTCCATCCTCTTCTGTAACCTTTTCTGTGTTTTCTCCTCTAACCTCTTCTTTGTCCTCTCCTCTAACCTTTTTTCTATTCTCTCTTCTAACTCTTCTTTATCCTCTCCATTAACCTCTTCTCTGTTATTTCCTCTAACCTCTTCTTTGTCTTCTCTAATCACTTCTCTATATTCTCTTCTAACCCCTCCTCTCTGCTCTTCTCTATCTTCTCTTTTTTATATAAATTTGATGTATCTTTTTCGTCATCCAGTTTGCCCTGTATTTCACCCTCTTACCCTTTGCTTAGACCCCATCCTCCCCTCTCATCCCTATCCTCTTCCCTCCTTGCCTTGCTAGTCTTTACCGTCCTGCCTTCTGTATACATTGATAATGAAGGCTGGGTCTGAGGAGCCCTCGGGCACTCTCCGGCTTCCATCCTATAGGCAATTCTCCCATCTGACTCCAGAATCATTTAATGTGAATTCTGCCCATAAAACACTGCCCTCTACAGGCTGACGTGAGCACTACATTCTTCGTTTCCTTTTCATTAATCTTGTGCTCAGAATTCCACGTTTTTCGCTTCTATCCTCTGTAGGTCGATGTTTCTTGTTTTTCTTCTTATTTCTTTCTTGTACATTCTTTCTGCTTGTGTGAACAGGAGGAATTAGTAGGATTTCCACACTACATGAGGCTCGTATTAGGATATAAATGTCTGTCTGGAACATTCCCAGAAAATACCGATAGAAAAATTAATCAAGAACTTCACAACCAGTAAAGTAAATAAACGTGAAGATTTCCACATGTAGATCAGCGGAGGGCACTGAAACAGGCGAGATCCCTGATAACAGGAGCAGCTGCAGCCGGGACTTGTCTCCTCGTGGTCGGAATCTGATTTTCCATTGGATACTTTACGGATTTTATTATTTTGTTTCCATTTTTTAAGGTTTTGTGAAATGTTGATGATGATGATGATGATGATGGGGAGTTTGTTCCTATGATGGGGAGTTTGTTCCTTTGAAGCCCAGACGGTTTTCCTCACCTGCATTTGAAGTCACACATTGTAACATTACTAAAAGTCTTTTTTGTTTTATGACATTTAGTGTCTGAATGTTAAACAAAAGGTTAAGCAGAAATATGATCCCATTTATACAATGTACCCGAATGCGGCTAATGTGGGACTAGTATAGGTGATGGTCCAGCTCTGGTTGGCCACAATGCTTACGGTACTGGGTGATAATAATTTGGGCAGTTTTTCTCTCCATGGGTCCTAAAGTGTTAGAAAACATTTGTACAATGTAAAACCCATACCCAGCGTCCCCGCTCTATCCTGCCTCCCTCCCCCAGTGGGAACGTCAGTTCCCTCACCTGCCTGGGCATTCTGCGGTGGCTGCCTTGTCCCCGATCCATGCTGCCATCTCCCAGAGCCTGTCTACACCTAACAGGCTTCCAGGTACTGCTTGAAGAGTGTGCGTGCGACCACACCTTTTCCTTGAAGGACCAGCGTACCCTGACCTGGAAGTGCCTCTCAGGTCAGTTGAAAGGTTGCAGGTATTTAAGGCACCTTCCCCTTAAGGGAAGTACCTAGACAACGAGTTAGTTATGTTGCTAGTTCTCAGGTCTCTTAGTGCTGCTTCTGACACTATGCTGAGTGATGCAGTGGACATTTATTTACATTTCAGTGCTGTGCCAGTTTGCTGATCCTCTGCTGCTACCATCCATTCCAGCCGGCTACCATGATATCCACCACTGCAAGTATCTACGCCAGTCAGTGCTGTCGTATCTATCCATTCATCTACCCATCCATCCTGGACGGATTCACTACCCTGCCTGCTGCCGTTTCTACAGACAACTGTACTGTGTCTATGGCACCAGCTGCTGGGGTACCACAGATCCCCTGGGGCTGCCCTCTACCAGACTTGGCAGTGTGATGGTGTGATATGGAGGGTTGCGTGTCATTTTGTGTATGTTCATATTTAAGGAGCGTTGCTCCATTCATTCTGTGTATTCCTTGTCTTGTCTGCAGTTAAGTAACTTAGCTCAGTTACTATTTGCTTTTCTTTTGTTAAACCCCCAAGGACATTTCCTGAGTGTCCATTTTTTACTCCCCAGCGCTCTAAATACTGGGAATCACCCCCTACAGTGCTTCTGTCCCTAGGTCTGGGGGAGGGAGGCCTGTAATCTACCCAAACTCTCTGCTTACCTTTGGGATTATTCTGTCTGTCTGAGAAGGAGAAGAGAGAAGCAGGAAGATTCATCCTCTGTCGGAGAAGCTGAGGCTCCCAGAGACACCTGGACATTTTTTGCTTACTGGACTGTATCTATATTCTTGGACTATTTTACCCTCTGTATGGTGGATTATTTTATGGACCATCTGATTTTGCTTGGAATAAATGTTCTTTGGATTGTTCACCCATCTCGCGCTCTGTTGATTGTGTGATATCGGAGAAGGACCCTGTGACAGGTGGCCAGTCCAGTTTGCTTCTCCAGGCAAGTGAATGGTATCTTCGCTCCAGTGGACCCACTAATACAGTGCTCAACTTGCGAGCATAACATACAATTATTGAAGCAATTGAAGGATATGGAAGTTGACAACAACCAAGCTCAGGGTCCTCTTATAATTTGGGTAGGTTGGTGCACTTGTACCTCATTTTAAATGGGAGGACCCATTGTTATCTGGGCTATGGAGCTTCTACATATCTACTCCTCCATTAAAGGTATCATACTCACTCCCAATTTTCACACTTTCAAGAAACATTTTGGGAACGTAGTGTAAAGACCAGAGATAAGATTATCAGTAAATAAGGGGAGCGAAGGGATGAAGAAAAGAGAAGCGGCACCAGGTAAATTTCTATAGTGGGCTCGCTTCATCCCTTTCACACCGGAGATATATACCAGTATGAGAGGTGAGTGAATGAATTTGCAGGATCCTTGTGTAGCAGTCATATCAGTGTTCTGTGGCCGGTAGGTCAGACTCCTGCCTCCTACCTGCTGGTATCCCATCACATTGGGTCACAAATCAGAGGAGGCGCTGGATGTTCCAGCAGGTAGACGGCAGCTCCTGGGCTCCTGGCATACCGATGTGGCCACTGGATCAGGGTCCTGTTATTCTATTCACTCATCTCTGCTCAGTACCATTATTTAGATTTTAATCCTATCAGATCCCAAAATTAATTGAAACCAAAGTTTTCAGAAGACCATAAAATTAGAAAAGTAATTCAGGTCAGACCCCTAGATCCTATATACAGTGGCATGTAAAAGTTTGCGCATCCCTGGTCAAAATTACTATTATTGTGAACAGTTAAGCCAGTTGGAGATTAAATGATTTCTAAAAGGCAGAAAGTTAAAGAGGTGTCCTCTACAAAGCCTAGTGGCCACCACAATGTAAAGCTGTGAGAGAAGGCTTTTTCTAAATACCTTGTATTGTCTGTTCTACCTGTGGGTGGCGCTATTGTAGCGCCCCTGAGACTGGTCGCTACAGGTTATATCATTATATCCTCCTCGGGCAGGTGAAGATGTTAATCTGGTAAGTTCTACACACACCTCACACCACCATACAGAAGGGAGAAGCAGTCACTATGAAAGGTTTAACAATGTTTCTAAACACAGTCAGGAAGTGACTCAGCCAGATCCTAGCAGACCCAGGTTGCCATAGCAACTTGCAAAAGTGGGGTCATGAGCAGTTAAGAGTAGAAAACAGTTTCACGTTACCTCAGAACAAGCTTGGACACAAGATAGAGCAGACGCACGGTGTGTAGCTCCCTGAAGGGAGGCCGTCAGTCCTTCAGGAAGGCAGAACAGAGCTGTCTGGATGTAACACCGAACAGACAGCACAACCAAGCTGGGGCCCGTAACACCTAGAGAGACGGGACCCGGCACTTGTAATCATGGAATAAAAGGGGAGCAGTCGCCAGAGCACGGGACTGAGCACAGGAGAGGTACAGAGCCTCAGTTCGGGTGGCCGCGGCGCGGCAGCAGAGAGGGAGCCTGGGGAGATGGGAAAGAGGTCCAACCCACGAGAGGCCCAGGCTGCCGGCCTGTACGGGCTAGGACCGGGGGAGAGTACAGAGTTGTGCATGGAGGAGAAAGGACACAGATTACCAAACCGGATCCAGCTTCTGACCTGTCCGGGAAGCGACCGGAGTCTCTGATGGCGAGGACCAGCACCGGGGTGTGATACCACCTGAGCCAGTAAATAAAGTGACTGGATCCCGCACCTGGTGACTCTGTGACTAACTGCCGATGCTCTGCACTCCGGCGCTCCCGTGGACTGCCGCCCCCATTCTCACCAACCTCCTGGGGTACCCCGCTCCGCCCGTGGGGAGCGATACTATCCCGGCTGCACATAACACCTGCCTCGGACAGAGACTGTGCAGCGGCGACTAGTTCCTGGCCGCAAACCGTGTGTGGCGCTGTGAAGCATCCCCACTTCCCATCCAGTACTGCCCTTGGGAGAGGACTAGTCGCAGGAAGGGTCGGCAACCAGTGACATGCTTCCCAGGGGCCCGTCACCCTCCTTTCATCCCCATCTGTACTGTTTGTACGCTGTTCTTGTGTAACATGTAGCCGACGGGGTCACGGAGCCGGGTCAGGCTAGTCACAGCTACCCCAAGGAACCACTGGTCAGGTGACGAGTACCCTAAGGCCCCCTGGTACCCTACACTATAACTGTCCACTCATCCCCCATCATGTGACCTAGGCTGCAGTGACCTCTGATGTCCAATGATGTTATGTCAACTTTTGGAATTGTAAGTTGACCCGGCATCACTGAGGCGGGACCCAGTCTCCGTGAGTGACTGGGCTGTGGAAGTTTCACCGCACATCACAGCCCAGCATCACTCATCCTTCCAGCGCTCTGTGGTGAAGGAGAGAACGCGCAAGATGGGCTGTTACGTGCGATGACACTCAGCCCAGTCACTCATGGAGTCTGACTCTCGCCTTGGTGATGCCCGGTCAACTTCCAAATCCCGGAAGTTGACGTGACATCACCAGACATCACTGCAGCCTGTCTCCAAGGATGAGCAGTGCCTGCAAGATGAGTCAAGAATCTCACAGAATTGGAAGATGTCTCCAAAGAAGAGCAGTGCCTGCAAGGCGAGCCAGAATCTCACAGAAGTGGAAGACCTCTCCAGTTAAGACCAATGTATGCAAGATGAGCCAGTAATCTCACAGAACTAAAAGACGTCACCAAGGAAGAGCAGTGCTTGCAAGATGTGCAGGACTCTCACAGAACTGGAAGACATCTCCAAGAAGAGCAGTGTCTGCAAGACGAGCCAGGAATCTCACAGAACTGGAAGATGTCTCCAAGAAAGAGCAGTACATGAAGGACGAGCCAGGAATCTCACAGAACTGGAAGATGTCTTCAAGAAAGGGCAGTGCATACAAGACGAGGCAGGAAACACACAGAACTGAAAGATGTCTCCAAGGAAGAGAAGTGTCTGCAAGACGAGCCAGGAATCTCACAGAACTGGAAGATGTCTCCAGGGAAGAGCAGTGCATACAAGACGAGGCAGGAATTACACAGAACTGAAAGACGCCTCCAAGGAAGAGCAGTGTCTGCAAGACGAGCCAGGAATCTCACAGAACTCGAAGATGTCTCCAGGGAAGAGCGGTGCATGCAAGATGAGCCCGTAATCTCACAGAACTGGAAGATGTCTTCAAGGAAGGGCAGTGCATACAAGACGAGGCAGGAATCACACAGAACTGAAAGGCGTCTCCAAGGAAGAGCAGAGTCTGGAAAACGAGCCAGGAATCTCACAGAGCTAGAAGACGTCACCAAGGAAGAGAGGTGCCTGCAAGATGAGCAAGGAATCACACAGAACTGGAAGATGTCTCCAAGGAAGGGCAGTGCATAAAAGATGCAGGAATCACACAGAACTGAAAGACGACTCCAAGGAAGAGCAGTGCATGAAAGACGAGCCAGGAATCTCACAGAACTGGAAGATGTCTTCAAGGAAGGGCAGTGCATACAAGGCGAGGCAGGAATCTCACAGAACTGAAAGACGCCTCCAAGGAAGACCAGTGTCTGCAAGACGAGCCAGATATCTCACAGAGCTAGAAGACGTCACCAAGGAAGAGCAGTGCCTGCAAGATGAGCAAGGAATCTCACAGAACTGGAAGACATCTCCAAGGAAGGGCAGTGCATGCAAGCTGAGCCAGGAATCTCACAGAGTTAGAAGACGTCACCAAGAAAAGCAGAGCCTGCAAAACAAGGCAGGAATCACACAGAACTGGAAGACGTGTCCAAGGAATGGCAGTACATGCAAGCTAAGCCAGTAATCTCACAGAACTAGAAGATGTCTCCAAGGAAGAGCAGAGCATGCAAGATGAGCAATCAGGAATCTCACAGAACTGGAAGACGTCTCTATGGAAGAGTAGTACATGAAAGACGAGCCAGGAATCTCACAAAACTGGAAAATACCTCCAAGGAAGAGCAGAGCATGCAAGACAAGCCAGGAATCTCACAAAACTGGAAAATACCTCCAAGGAAGAGCAGAGCATACAAGACAAGCCAGGAATCTCACAGAACTGGAAGACATCTTCATGAAGAATGGATGAAAATCCTTCCAACAAGATGTAAATGACTCTTGGCTGCTACAAAAAGCGTTTACAAGGTGAGATACTTGCTAAAGGGGATGATACTAGGTACTAATTATGCAGGGCGCCCAAACTTTTGCTTCTGCTAATTTTCCTTATGTTTATTTTAAAATGAATGTAAAAGATGGAAATAAAATGTATTTTTTCCTAATATACAGTCATCTTTAACTTTATGTCTTTTAGAGATCATTTCCTCTTCAACTTGCTTAACTGTTCGCAGTAGCAGTAATTTTGACCAGGGGTGCACAAACATTTGCATGCCACTTTACAGTAACCCCATTAAAAAGACTTTGGAGTTGAATGATGTAAATCAGCTCCCTGAGCGTCGTGTTGGACCTGCAGAAGTGCCGTATGGCATGACTACGGGCGTCACCGCGCGCCCTTGCAGGGATCCCTTTGCCATGTAGGAAGTCTTACAAGCAATGATTCCAGGGAAAAGTATGCAAATTAGCTCTAGAACAAAAAGAAATGAAGAAATCTGTTTTACGTGTATAACATCTTGTAGGCCCTTGACCTCCTCGGGTGGAGCTTGGTTGTCACTTCTGACATTTGTCACCCGCGTCCTTCATATAAGGCAAAGATTAGAGAGTAGTCGCTTCTAAACCAATCACATTCGTTTTGGAATTTCCACAAATTTGTGGATTCTGATTAATCTGAATAATGAATAATTTGCTGCAATCAAATCCAGCAAAAAATGCAGCAGGAACTAAGGGCCGGGAAGGGGTAGAAAGGTAAAGATAAACTGTTGTACGCGCCTCTCTGCAGCCCCCTAAGCCTGTCCTGCCGCTGGTACCCCCCGACCTGCTCCTAATCGGCTTTTTTTCGACACATTCAATTTGATTATGTGATAAAATTAAATCTTTCCCCCTAAATTTAGAGAATCCGCCTGAATCAAATTTTGGGAGACCTGCTGAACTCTATGGATTAATGAAGCTGTGAGCCCCCTGCTGCCCCTGCCTGGCACAGACCTCCACCCACAGCAGGAGAGTGCCACACAGTGGACGACTTGTGCCAGGCAGCTGCCCGGAGGGCCAGGATTAGCGCGGTGCAACGTCTTATGTCAGTGGTGGGATTGGAAAGCTTTGATATTTGCTGTGTGTTTTCTCTGTGCTTTGTTTGGGAGGCATTTACTGCGGATTAACGATTCCCCCGCAATGAATTCTCATAAAGGGATAAGATGGCCAATCAGACAATGCGGCGATCAAGAGAAGCTGGCCGTGCCATCTTAGCAGACGGATTCAATTACTGCCAAGGCCAATAAAGAAAGCAAAATCCTTATTAAATATTAAATAAAATTCCCTTCTCAGCTCTGCCCGAGAATTTCTAATCATCCCGAGGAACGATATGAGCTCGCCGTGCAGCACCGCACAAATTAAAAGAGGTTTAGTATTAAGTGTTCATGGCACAAAGTCTAAGTACCTGCAAGCGGCTTAGCCGGGCTTCAGTCTACATGTGTCCGATCAGGGTACAGTGCCTGGCAGTGCCAGGTGGAGCGCAGGAGGGCACGACCCAAGGGTTACCCAGGGCCACACTGTGGAGGCGGTGGAAGAAGCCACACCGTCCTCAAGAGCATGTAAAATATGAGATAGTAAGAAACAAACAAGTAAGTGTAGAAAGGTGAGGGGCATCTGCACATCCGGCGCTGGCAAAGGGCACATGAAATGGAAGGGAAGGAAATCTGCACATCAAGGGGTGCGGGGAGATACCGGAACATCAGGAGTAAGAGGAGATACCACAACATTAGGTGGTACTGGGGAGATACGAGAACATCAGGGGGTAAGAGGAGATACCGGAACATCAAGGGGTAAGAGGAGATACCAGAACATCAGGGGGTAGGGGGAGATACCAGTACATCAGGGGGTAAAGGAGATACGAAAACATCAGGGGGTAAGAGGAGATACCAGAACATCAGGGGGTAAGAGGAGATACCAGAACATCAGGGGGTAAGAGAAGATACCAGAACATCAGGGGGTAAGAGGAGATACCAGAACATCAGAGGGAGGAGGAGATACTAGAACATCAGGGGGAGGAGGAGATACCAGAACATCAGGGTGTAAGAGGAGATACCAGAACATCAGGGGGTACTGAGGAGATACCAGAACATCAGGGGGGAAGAGGAGATACCAGAACATCAGGGGGAGGAGGAGATACCAGAACATCAGGGGAGGAGGAGATACCAGAACATCAGGGGGTAAGAGGAGATACCAGAACATCAGGGGGTAGGGGGAGATACCAGAACATCAGGGGGTAAGAGGAGATACCAGAACATCAGGGGAGGAGGAGATACCAGAACATCAGGGGGTAAGAGGAGATACCAGAACATCAGGGGGTAGGGGGAGATACCAGAACATCAGGGGTAAGAGGAGATACCAGAATATCAGGGGGAGGAGGAGATACCAGAACATCAGGGGGTAAGAGGAGATACCAGAACATGAGGGGGTAGAGGGAGATACCAGAACATCAGGGGGTAAGGGGAGATACCAGAACATCATGGGGAGTGTCACGTCCCCACCGGAGCCCGCTCCTGCGCCTTCTGCTCCGATCGCCAGACGACGCCATGTTCCCACCATGGGTAGTGCTGGTAATGTCAGAGGAGTCGGTGCCCTTGGCTCTGCGGAGCACAGGCTCCGCTCATCCACTAGGCTGGGTTTCCCTGGAACCTGCAGTACCACTGGCTGACTGTAGGTGGTGTGTGTGTCTTCCAGTTGAAGTTGCCAACCTTCACCTGCAGCCAATGGGAAGACACCACACCCTTCTTATTCCCCCTCCTGTGACATGGCCACTGCCAGAGATAGTTCTGTTCTCCTGGCTCATGTGCTGTTTGTATTGTGATTCCTGTGCGCTGACCTTTGCTTGTGTTTGACTACCCTCCTGCCTGTTGTTTTTGTACCTTGCTGCCAGTTCCGAATTTGACCTCTGCTTTGTCTCCTCACTACGCCCTTGCCTGCTGATTCGGTTCCTTTTTTGCATCTCCTGGTTTTTGACCCTGCCTGACGACCACGGACTACAGCCTACCACAGGTAGTGATCTCTGGAGCTCTGTGTAATTCCAAATCCCTGTATAGGGGTTAAAGGGTTGCAGAGTTCTTGGGGTCCTGCTTTGTGAGCGGCTTTTCTCTAGACTACCCTTACAGCCAGTCTGGGTCTGTGGCTCCAATCAGGCATTACAGGGAGGAGGGGATACCAGAACATCTTGGGGAGGAGGAGATACCAGAACATCAGGGGGTAGGGGGAGATACCAGTACATCAGTAGGTAAGGGAGATACAAAAACATCAGGGGGTAAGAGGAGATACCAGAACATCAGGGGGTAAAGGAGATACGAAAACATCAGGGGGTAAGAGAAGATACCAGAACATCAGGGGGTACGAGGAGATACCAGAACATCAGGGGGTAAGAGAAGATACCAGAACATCAGGGGGTAAGAGGCAATACCAGATCATGAGGGGGTAGATGGAGATACCAGAACATCAGGGGGTAGGGGGAGATACCAGAACATCAGGGAGTAAGGGGAGATACCAGAACATCAGGGGGAGGAGGAGATACTAGAACATCAGGGGGAGGAGGAGATACCAGAACATCAGGGGGTAGGGGGAGATACCTGTACATCAGTAGGTAAGGGAGATACGAAAACATCAGGGGGTAAGAGGGGGTAGGGGGAGATACCAGTACATCAGTAGGTAAGGGAGATACGAAAACATCAGGGGGTAAGAGGAGACACCAGAACATCAGGGGGTACTGGAGAGATACTAGAACATCAGGGGATAAAAGGAGATACCAGAACATCAGGGGGAGGAGGAGATACTAGAACATCAGGCGGGAGGAGGAGATACCAAAACATCAGGGGGTACTGAGGAGATACTAGAACATCAGGGGGTAAGAGGAGATACCAGAACATCAGGGTGAGGAGGAGATACCAGAACATCAGGGGGTAAAAGGAAATACCAGAACATGAGGGGGTAGAGGGAGATACCAGAACATGAGGGGGTAGAGGGAGATACCAGAACATCAGGGGATAGGGGGAGATATCAGAACATCAGGAGTAAGAGGAGATACCACAACATTAGGTGGTACTGGGGAGATACCAGAACATCAGGGGGTAAGAGGAAATACCAGAACATCAGGGGGAGGAGGAGATACCGGAACATCAGGGGGTAGGGGGAGATACCAGTACATCAGTAGGTAAGGGAGATACGAAAACATCAGGGGGTAAGAGGAGATACCAGAACATCAGGGGGTAAAGGAGATACGAAAACATCAGGGGGTAAGAGAAGATACCAGAACATCAGGGGGTACGAGGAGATACCAGAACATCAGGGGGTAAGAGAAGATACCAGAACATCAGGGGGTGAGAGGAGATACCAGAACATCAGGGGGAGGAGGAGATACTAGAACATCAGGGGGAGGAGGAGATACCAGAACATCAGGGGGTAAGAAGAGATACCAGAACATCAGGGGGTACTGAGGAGATACCAGAACATCAGGGGGGAAGAGGAGATACCAGAACATCAGGGGGAGGAGGAGATACCAGAACATCAGGGGAGGAGGAGATACCAGAACATCAGGGGGTAAGAGGAGATACCAGAACATCAGGGGGTAGGGGGAGATACCAGAACATCAGGGGTAAGAGGAGATACCAGAACATCAGGGGGTAAGAGGCGATACCAGATCATGAGGGGGTAAGGGGAGATACCAGAACATCAGGGGGTAGGGGGAGATACCAGCACATCAGGGGGTAAGGGGAGATACCAGAACATCAGGGGGAGGAGGAGATACCAGAACATCAGGGGGAGGAGGAGATACCAGAACATCAGGGGGTAGGGGGAGATACCAGTACATCAGTAGGTAAGGGAGATACGAAAACATCAGGGGGTAAGAGGGGGTAGGGGGAGATACCAGTACATCAGTAGGTAAGGGAGATACGAAAACATCAGGGGGTAAGAGGAGACAGCAGAACATCAGGAGGTACTGGAGAGATACTAGAACATCAGGGGGTAAGAGGAGATACCAGAACATCAGGGAGTAAGAGGAGATACCAGAACATCAGGGGGAGGAGGAGATACTAGAGCATCAGGCCGGAGGAGGAGATACCAAAACATCAGGGGGTAAGAGGAGATACCAGAACATCAGGGGGTACTGAGGAGATACTAGAACATGAGGGGGTAAAGGGAGATACCAGAACATGAGGGGGTAGAGGGAGATACCAGAACATCAGGGGGTAGGGGGAGATACCAGAACAGCAGGAGTAAGAGGAGATACCACAACATTAGGTGGTACTGGGGAGATACCAGAACATCAGGGGGTAAGAGGAAATACCAGAACATCAGGGGGAGGAGGAAATACCAGAACATCAGAGGGTAAGGGGAGATACCAGAACATCAAGGGGGGAAGAGGAGATACCAGAACATCCGGGGGAGGAGGAGATACCAGAACATCAGGGGAGGAGGAGATACCAGAACATCAGGGGGTAAGAGGAGATACCAGAACATCAGGGGGTAGGGGGAGATACCAGAACATCAGGGGTAAGAGGAGATACCAGAACATTAGAGGGAGGAGGAGATACCAGAACATCAGGGGGTAAGAGGCAATACCAGATCATGAGGGGGTAGATGGAGATACCAGAACATCAGGGGGTAGGGGGAGATACCAGAACATCAGGGAGTAAGGGGAGATACCAGAACATCAGGGGGAGGAGGAGATACTAGAACATCAGGGGGAGGAGGAGATACCAGAACATCAGGGGGTAGGGGGAGATACCTGTACATCAGTAGGTAAGGGAGATACGAAAACATCAGGGGGTAAGAGGGGGTAGGGGGAGATACCAGTACATCAGTAGGTAAGGGAGATACGAAAACATCAGGGGGTAAGAGGAGACACCAGAACATCAGGGGGTACTGGAGAGATACTAGAACATCAGGGGATAAAAGGAGATACCAGAACATCAGGGGGAGGAGGAGATACTAGAACATCAGGCGGGAGGAGGAGATACCAAAACATCAGGGGGTACTGAGGAGATACTAGAACATCAGGGGGTAAGAGGAGATACCAGAACATCAGGGTGAGGAGGAGATACCAGAACATCAGGGGGTAAAAGGAAATACCAGAACATGAGGGGGTAGAGGGAGATACCAGAACATGAGGGGGTAGAGGGAGATACCAGAACATCAGGGGATAGGGGGAGATATCAGAACATCAGGAGTAAGAGGAGATACCACAACATTAGGTGGTACTGGGGAGATACCAGAACATCAGGGGGTAAGAGGAAATACCAGAACATCAGGGGGAGGAGGAGATACCGGAACATCAGGGGGTAAGAGGAGATACCAGAACATCAGAGGGTAAGGGGAGATACCAGAACATCAAGGGGTAGGGGGAGATACCAGTACATCAGGGGGTAAATGAGATACGAAAACATCAGGGGGTAAGAGGAGATACCAGAACATCAGGGGGTACTGGGGAGATACCAGAACATCAGGGGGTAAGAGGAGATACCAGAACATCAGGGGGTACTGGGGAGATACCAGAACATCAGAGGGTAAGAGGAGATACCAGAACATCAGGGGGAGGAGGAGATATCAGAACATCAGGGGGTAAGAGGAGATGCCAGAACATCAGGGGGTAAGAGGACATACCAGAACATCAGGGGGAGGAGGAGATACCAGAACATCAGGGGAGGAGGAGATACCAGAACATCAGGGGGTAAGAGGAGATACCAGAACATCAGGGGGTAGGGGGAGATACCAGAACATCAGGGGTAAGAGGAGATACCAGAACATCAGGGGGAGGAGGAGATACCAGAACATCAGGGGGTAAGAGGAGATACCAGAACATGAGGGGGTAGAGGGAGATACCAGAACATCAGGGGGTAGGGGGAGATACCAGAACATCAGGGGGTAAGGGGAGATACCAGAACATCATGGGGAGTGTCACGTCCCCACCGGAGCCCGCTCCTGCGACTTCTGCTCCGATCGCCAGACGACGCCACGTTCCCACCATGGATAGTGCTGGTGATGGGAGAGGAGTCGTTGCCCGTGGCTCTGCGGAGCACAGGCTCCACTCATCCACTAGGCTGGGTTTCCCTGGAACCTGCAGTACCACTGGCTGACTGTAGGTGGCATGTGTGTCTTCCAGCTGAAGTTGCCAACATTCACCTGCAGCCAATGGGAAGACACCACACCCTTCTTATTCCCCCTCCTGTGACATGACCACTGCCAGAGATAGTTCTGTACTCCTGGCTCATGTGCTGTTTGTATGTTGATTCCTGTGCGCTGACCTTTGCATGTTTTTTGACTACCCTCCTGCCTGTTGTTTTTGTACCTTGCTGCCAGTTCCGGATTTGACCTCTGCTTTGTCTCCTCACTACGCCCTTGCCTGCCGTTTCGGTTCCTGTTTTGCATCTCCTGGTTTTTGACCCTGCCTGACGACCACGGACTACAGCCTACCACAGGTAGTGATCTCTGGAGCTCTGTGTAATTCCAAATCCCTGTATAGGGGTTAAAGGGTTCTTGGGGTCCTGCTTTGTGAGCGGCTTTTCTCTAGACTCCCCTTACAGCCAGTCTGAGTCTGTGGCTCCAATCAGGCATTACAGGGAGGAGGAGATACCAGAACATCTTGGGGAGGAGGAGATACCAGAACATCAGGGTGTAGGGGAGATACAAAAACATCAGGGTGTAAGAGGAGATACCAGAACATCAGGGGGTACTGGGGAGATACCAGAACATTAGGGGGTAAGAGGAGATACCAGAACATCAGGGGGTAAGAGGAGATACCAGAACATCAGGGGGTAAGAGGAGATACCAGAACATCAGGGGGTAGGGGGAGATACCAGAACATCAGGGGTAAGAGGAGATACCAGAACATTAGAGGGAGGAGGAGATACCAGAACATCAGGGGGAGGAGATACCAGAACATCAGGGGGTAGGGGGAGATACCTGTACATCAGTAGGTAAGGGAGATACGAAAACATCAGGGGGTAAGAGGGGGTAGGGGGAGATACCAGTACATCAGTAGGTAAGGGAGATACGAAAACATCAGGGGGTAAGAGGAGACACCAGAACATCAGGGGGAGGAGGAGATACTAGAACATCAGGGGATAAAAGGAGATACCAGAACATCAGGGGGAGGAGGAGATACTAGAACATCAGGCGGGAGGAGGAGATACCAAAACATCAGGGGGTACTGAGGAGATACTAGAACATCAGGGGGTAAGAGGAGATACCAGAACATCAGGGTGAGGAGGAGATACCAGAACATCAGGGGGTAAAAGGAAATACCAAAACATGAGGGGGTAGAGGGAGATACCAGAACATGAGGGGGTAGAGGGAGATACCAGAACATCAGGGGATAGGGGGAGATATCAGAACATCAGGAGTAAGAGGAGATACCACAACATTAGGTGGTACTGGGGAGATACCAGAACATCAGGGGGTAAGAGGAAATACCAGAACATCAGGGGGAGGAGGAGATACCGGAACATCAGGGGGTAAGAGGAGATACCAGAACATCAGAGGGTAGGGGGAGATACCAGAACATCAAGGGGTAGGGGGAGATACCAGTACATCAGGGGGTAAATGAGATACGAAAACATCAGGGGGTAAGAGGAGATACCAGAACATTAGGGGGTACTGGGGAGATACCAGAACATCAGGGGGTAAGAGGAGATACCAGAACATCAGGGGGTACTGGGGAGATACCAGAACATCAGAGGGTAAGAGGAGATACCAGAACATCAGGGGGGAGGAGGAGATATCAGAACATCAGGGGGTAAGAGGAGATGCCAGAACATCAGGGGGTAAGAGGAGATACCAGAACATCAGGGGGAGGAGGAGATACCAGAACATCAGGGGAGGAGGAGATACCAGAACATCAGGGGGTAAGAGGAGATACCAGAACATCAGGGGGTAGGGGGAGATACCAAAACATCAGGGGTAAGAGGAGATACCAGAACATCAGGGGGAGGAGGAGATACCAGAACATCAGGGGGTAAGAGGAGATACCAGAACATGAGGGGGTAGAGGGAGATACCAGAACATCAAGGGGTAGGGGGAGATACCAGAACATCAGGGGGTAAGGGGAGATACCAGAACATCATGGGGAGTGTCACGTCCCCACCGGAGCCCGCTCCTGCGACTTCTGCTCCGATCGCCAGACGACGCCACGTTCCCACCATGGATAGTGCTGGTGATGGGAGAGGAATCGTTGCCCGTGGCTCTGCGGAGCACAGGCTCCACTCATCCACTAGGCTGGGTTTCCCTGGAACCTGCAGTACCACTGGCTGACTGTAGGTGGCATGTGTGTCTTCCAGCTGAAGTTGCCAACATTCACCTGCAGCCAATGGGAAGACACCACACCCTTCTTATTCCCCCTCCTGTGACATGACCACTGCCAGAGATAGTTCTGTACTCCTGGCTCATGTGCTGTTTGTATGTTGATTCCTGTGCGCTGACCTTTGCATGTTTTTTGACTACCCTCCTGCCTGTCGTTTTTGTACCTTGCTGCCAGTTCCGGATTTGACCTCTGCTTTGTCTCCTCACTACGCCCTTGCCTGCCGTTTCGGTTCCTGTTTTGCATCTCCTGGTTTTTGACCCTGCCTGACGACCACGGACTACAGCCTACCACAGGTAGTGATCTCTGGAGCTCTGTGTAATTCCAAATCCCTGTATAGGGGTTAAAGGGTTCTTGGGGTCCTGCTTTGTGAGCGGCTTTTCTCTAGACTCCCCTTACAGCCAGTCTGAGTCTGTGGCTCCAATCAGGCATTACAGGGAGGAGGAGATACCAGAACATCTTGGGGAGGAGGAGATACCAGAACATCAGGGTGTAGGGGAGATACAAAAACATCAGGGTGTAAGAGGAGATACCAGAACATCAGGGGGTACTGGGGAGATACCAGAACATTAGGGGGTAAGAGGAGATACCAGAACATCAGGGGGAGGAGGAGATACTAGAACATCATGGGGGAGGAGGAGATACCAGAACATCAGGGGCTAAAAGGAGATACCAGAACATCAGGGGGTAAGGGGAGATACCAGAACATCAGGGGGTAAGAGGAGATACCAGAACATCAGGGGGTAAGGGGAGATACCAGAACATCAGGGGGTAAGAGGAGATACCAGAACATCAAGGGGAGGAGGAGATACCAGTACATCAGTGGGTAGAGGGAGATACCAGTACATCTGGGGGTTAGGGGGAGATCCCAGAACATCAGGGGGTACTGGGGAGATACCAGAACATCAGGGGGTAAGAGGAGATACCAGAACATCAGGGGGGAAGAAGAGATACCAGAACATCAGAGGGTAGGAGGAGATACCAGATCATCAGGGGGTAGGGGGAGATACCAGTACATCAGGGGGTACTGGGGAGATACCAGAACATCAGGGGGTAAGAGGATATACCAGAACATCAGGGTGTAGGGGGAGATACCAGAACATCATTAGTGGGTAGGGGGAGATACCAGTACATCAGAGGGTAGAGGGAGATACCAGAATATCAGAGGGTAAGGGGAGATACCAGAACATCAGGGGGTAAGAGGAGATACCAGAACATCAGGGGTGGAGGAGATACCAGAACATCAGGGGGTAGGGGAAATACCAGAACTTCAGGGGGGAGGGGGGATATCAAAACATCAGGGGTGCGGGGAGATACCAGAACATCAGGGGTGCGGGGAGATACCAGAACATCAGGGGATAAGAGGAGATACCAAAATATCAGGGGTGCAAGGCAGAGATCAGAATATCAGAAGGTGCAGGGCAGATACCAAAACATCAAGGGCTGCGGGGGAGATACCAAAAAATCAGGGGGTAGGGGGAGAAACCAGAATATCAGGGGGTGCAGGGGAGATAGCAAAACATCAGGGGGTGCAGGGGGGATACCAAAACATCAGATACCAGAACATCAGGGAAGAAGGGGAGACACCAGAACATCAGGGGGAGGAGGCGATACCAGAACATTAGGGGAAGGGGGAAATACCACAACATTAGGGGGAGGGGGAGATACCAAAACATTAGGGGGAGGGGGAGATACCAAAACCTTAGTGGAGGGGGAGATACCAGAACATTAGGGGGAGAGGGAGATACCAAAATATTAGGGGGAGGGGGAGATACCAGAACATTAGGGGAGAGGGGGAGATACCAAAACATTAGGGGGGAGGAGGAGATACCAGAACATCAGGGGGTAAAAGGAGATACCAGAACATCAGGGGGTAAGGGGAGATACCAGAACATCAGGGGGTAAGAGGAGATACCAGAACATCAGGGGGTAAGGGGAGATACCAGAACATCAGGGGGTAAGGGGAGATTCCAGAACATCAGGGGGTAAGGGGAGATACCAGAACATCAGGGGGAGGAGGAGATACCAGAACATCAGGGGGTAAGAAGAAATACGAGAACATCAGAGGGTAGGAGGAGATACCAGTACATCAGGGGGTAGGGGGAGATACCAGTACATCAGGGGTTAGTGGGAGATCCCAGAACATCAGGGGGAACTGGGGAGATACCAGAACATCAGGGGGTAAGAGGAGATACCAGAACATCAGGGGGTAAGAAGAGATACCAGAACATCAGAGGGTAGGAGGAGATACCAGATCATCAGGGGGTAGGGGGAGATACCAGTACATCAGGGGGTACTGGGGAGATACCAGAACATCAGGGGGTAAGAGGATATACCAGAACATCAGAGTGTAGGGGGAGATACCAGTACATCAGGTGGAGGAGGAGATACCAGAACATCAGGGGGTAGCGGGAGATACCAGTACATCAGGGGGTAGAGGGAGATACCAGAACATCAGAGGGTAAGGGGAGATACCAGAACATCAGGGGGTAAGAGGAGATACCAGAACATCAGGGGGTAAGAGGAGATACCAGAACATCAGGGGTGGAGGAGATACCAGAACATCAGGGGGTAGGGGGAAATACCAGAACTTCAGGGGGAAGGGGGGATATCAAAACATCAGGGGTGCGGGGAGATACCAGAACATCAGGGGTGCGGGGAGATACCAGAACATCAGGTGGTGGGGGGAGATACCAGAACATCAGGGGATAAGAGGAGATACCAAAACATCAGGGGTGCAAGGCAGATATCAGAATATCAGAAGGTGCAGGGCAGATACCAAAACATCAAAGGCTGCGGGGGAGATACCAAAAGATCAGGGGGTAGGGGCAGAAACCAGAATATCAGGGGGTGCAGGGGAGTTACCAAAACATCAGGGGGTGCAGGGGGATACCAAAACATCAGATACCAGAACATCAGGGGAGAAGGGGAGACACCAGAACATCAGGGGGATGGAGGCGATACCAGAACATTAGGGGAAGGGGGAGATACCACAACATTAGGGGGAGAGGGAGATACCAAAACATTAGGGGGAGGGGGAGATACCAAAACCTTAGGGGAGGGGGAGATACCAGAGCATTAGGGGGACAGGGAGATACCAAAATATTAGGGGGAGGGGGAGATACCAGAACATTAGGGGAGAGGGGGAGATACCAGAACATTAGGGGAGAGGGGGAGATACCAGAACATTAGGGGGAGGGGGAGATACCAGAACATTAGGGGGAGGGAGATACCAGACTATTGGGGGGTAGTGGGGGATACCAGAGAGACCCTCTATTCCACCAACTATTTTCAAGCCCCATATTAATCTTACATTTCCAGACTATTCACACACCCCATATTATTCTTACATCTCCAGATTATTCTCACACCCCATATTAATCTTACAGCTCCAGACTATTCTCACACCCCATAATATTGTTACATCTCCAGACTATTCTCACACCCCATATTAATCTTACACCTCCAGACTATTCTCACACCCCATATTAATCTTACACCTCCAGACTATTCTCACACCCCATATTATTCATACACCTCCAGACTATTCTCACACCCCATATTAATCTTACACCTCCAGACTATTCTCACACCCCATATTATTCCTACACCTCCAGACTATTCTCACACCCCATATTAATCTTACACCTCCAGACTATTCTCACACCCCATATTATTCTTACAGCTCCAGACTATTCTCACACCCCATATTATTCTTACACCTCCAGACTATTCTCACACCCCATATTATTCTTACAGCTCCAGATTATTCTCACACCCCATATTATTCTTACAGCTCCAGATTATTCTCACACCCCATATTATTCCTACACCTCCAGACTATTCTCACACCCCATATTATTCTTATACCTCCAGACTATTCTCACACCCCATATTATTCTTACACCTCCAGACTATTCTCACACCCCATATTATTCTTACAGCTCCAGATTATTCTCACACCCCATATTATTCTTACAGCTCCAGATTATTCTCACACCCCATATTATTCTTACACCTCCAGACTATTCTCACACCCCATATTATTCTTATACCTCCAGATTATTCTCACACTCCATATTATTCTTACACCTCCAGACTATTCTCACACCCCATATTATTCTTATACCTCCAGATTATTCTCACACTCCATATTATTCCTAGAGGTCCAGACTATTTTCACGCCCCATATTATTCCTACACTTCCAGACAATTCTCACACCCCATATTAATCTTACACCTCCAGACTATTCTCACACCCCATATTAATCTTACAGCTCCAGATTATTCTCACACCCCATATTATTCCTACACCTCCAGACTATTCTCACACCCCATATTATTCTTACAGCTCCAGATTATTCTCACACCCCATATTCTTATATCTCCAGACTATTCTCACACCCCATATTATTCTAACACTTCCAGACTATTCTCACACCCCATATTATTCTTATACCTCCAGACTATTCTCACACCCCATATTATTCTTACACCTCCAGACTATTCTCACACCCCATATTATTCTTATACCTCCAGATTATTCTCACACTCCATATTATTGTTACACCTCCAGACTATTCTCACACCCCATATTATTCTTATACCTCCAGATTATTCTCACACTCCATATTATTGTTACACCTCCAGATTATTCTCACACCCCATATTATTCTTACACCTCCAGACTATTCTCACACCCCATATTATTCTTATACCTCCAGATTATTCACACACTCCATATTATTCTTACACCTCCAGACTATTCTCACACCCCATATTATTCTTACACCTCCAGACTATTCTCACACCCCATATTATTCTTACACCTCCAGACTATTCTCACACCCCATATTATTCTTACACCTCCAGACTATTCTCACACCCCATATTATTCTTACACCTCCAGACTATTCTCACACCCCATATTATTCTTACAGCTCCAGATTATTCTCACACCCCATATTATTCCTACACCTCCAGACTATTCTCACACCCCATATTATTCTTACACCTCCAGACTATTCTCACACCCCATATTATTCTTACACCTCCAGACTATTCTCACACCCCATATTATTCTTACACCTCCAGACTATTCTCACACCCCATAATATTCTACATCTCCAGACTATTCTCACACCCCATATTATTCCTACACCTCCAGACTATTCTCACACCCCATATTATTCTTACACCTCCAGACTATTCTCACACCCCATATTATTCTTACACCTCCAGACTATTCTCACACCCCATAATATTCTACATCTCCAGACTATTCTCACACCTCATATTATTCTTACACCTCCAGACTATTCTCACACTCCATATTATTGTTACATCTCCAGACTATTCTCACACTCCATATTATTGTTACATCTCCAGACTATTCTCACACCCCATAATATTCTACATCTCCAGACTATTCTCACACCCCATATTATTCTTACACCTCCAGACTATTCTCACACTCCATATTATTGTTACATCTCCAGACTATTCTCACACCCCATAATATTCTACATCTCCAGACTATTCTCACACCTCATATTATTCTTACACCTCCAGACTATTCTCACACCCCATATTATTCCTACACCTCCAGACTATTCTCACACCCCATATTATTGTTACACCTCCAGACTATTCTCACACTCCATATTATTCTTACACCTCCAGACTATTCTCACACTCCATATTATTCTTACACCTCCAGACTATTCTCACACTCCATATTATTCTTACACCTCCAGACTATTCTCACACCCCATAATATTCTTACATCTCCAGACTATTCTCACATCCCATAATATTCTTACATCTCCAGACTATTCTCACATCCCATATTATTGTTACACCTCCAGACTATTCTCACACCCCATAATATTCTACATCTCCAGACTATTCTCACATCCCATATTATTCTTACAGCTCCAGACTATTTTCACACCCCATACTGAACACTATTATACCTGCAAATATAGATAAATAAAAAGATTCTGTCTGCAGCCACCACTAGGGGGATCTCCCTGTATACAGAGATACATAAGATCCTGTCTGCAGCCACCACTAGGGAGAGCTCCCTGTATACAGAGATACATAAGATCCTGTCTGCAGTCACCACTAGGGGGAGCTCCTTGTATACAGAGATACATGATAAGATCCTGTCTGCAGCCACCACTAGGGGGAGCTCCCTGTATACAGAGATACATGATAAGATACTGTCTGCAGTCACCACTAGGGGGAGCTCTCTGTATACAGAGATACATGATAAGATCCTGTCTGCAGTCACCACTAGGGGGAGCTCCCTGTATACAGAGATACATGATAAGATTCTGTCTGCAGCCACCACTAGGGGGAGCGCCCTGTATACAGAGATACATGATAAGATCCTGTCTGCAGCCACATCTAGGGGGAGCTCCCTGTATACAGAGATACATGATAATATCCTGTCTGCAGTCACCACTAGGGGGAGCTCCCTGTATACAGAGATATATGATAAGATTCTGTCTGCAGCCACCACTAGGGGGAGCTACCTGTATACAGAGATACATGATAAGATCCTGTCTGCAGCCACCACTAGGGGGAGCTCCCTGTATATAGAGATACATGATAAGATCTGTGAGGTAAATCCGGAGATATGACGATAAATCATGATATTCAAGTATGTCAGGAAGCCCTCTCCTGGTGTCACCCCCCCTTTCCTTCACACAACTGGTTTAGCAACAAATCCCATGGCCATCTCCTGTGATATGGAGATGAGGTGGTGTGGGAACAATGGACACAGGATGACTCCCTGCCGTCACCCTGTAGTAGGAGCTGCTAGCTCATTAGCAAGGCTATGGAAATAGCCAGACAGAACGACTCCAGTAAAAAATGGTTCATATCTCGCAAGCCATATTTCCGATAAATATGGCAACCATAAAAATGGTGTCTCCGCATGCAGACGATGCCGGCACACCCCTTTTATGGGAGCAGGACATTGGGAAATGCCCCAGGCGTGATATCAGCCAATGGGGAACTGGCAGACAGGTCATGAGTCCCCTCGTTCTGTAGCTAAATTCATAACTGTCACAATGAGAGCATTGGCGTCCGCCTACGACGCTCCCAGGCAAAGTTATGGCCATATTCCATGTTGTGGATTTTGTCCATAACTCCAGCCAGGGGTGGAGCAGTGCTCCCTGTGAGGTCACTAAGGTAGGAGGGGACCTGGATTGCCCAGGTTGATAACCCTACTTCGGCCATTTTCCAGGGTTCTTCTGCTCGGGGGCCTGGTTGGGAAAGACCTGTGAGGGAGTTCCTGGAAACCTGGTCTACAGCGCCCCCCTGTGGCCAGACGCAACAAGGTAACTGCTGGAACTGTGTATGCCTGTTTGTAACCCATGCTTTGATTGTAACTGTACTCTGACATAACTGTATATTCTGTAGATTCCCTATTGTATATATTGTAGTTCTAGTGTGCTTTAGGCTGATTAAATTATATAATTAATCTTGGGCTGTTCTGTTATCTCGATCTTGAATCCCACGTCTGTGTGTTCGGCTAATAGTTACCGTAAATCGGTTGGTGGCAGCGAATTGTGCCAAGGATTATTGTGGGGAGGCCAGTGAGATTCGGGGAGATTTTATATATTCCGCCCGCGGAGGTCGGGGGAATATATACCTTACTCTCACCGGGGACCCTTCAATAATCGGCATAAGTAGTATAGCGGCCTCCTGGCTTATTGTCGGGCAATTCCATAATTGGCCTGACTATAAGAGGGGCGCTAGAGAGCGCGTCACGTGCTCTGTCTGTCGGTCGGGAGGTATAAAGGAGGGGTGACCCCCACTTGTTACCCCCCGATTGTGACGTACTGGTAGCCAGCGCGGGGGATTTCTGAGTGACCCCCCCGGTGGTTTGTGACATATTGGTGGCATAGCGGTGGGATCGAGATAATAGTGTGTGTGAGTGTGAGACCCATACTCCCAGACACTAAAGACTGCCTGCAGCAGCTGTGGCTGCTGGGGTCTTCAGACTAGCTCAACACTAGAGTGTCAGAGTGCAGATACTGTAAGGTGTGTGGACTGTGGAGGCATCAGGTGTCAGTTCTGTGTCAGTGACCAAAAGTCTGCAAGAATGGCTGATGGCACCAGGAGCAGAGCTATGCAACTGGCCAATGCTAAGGCAGGAGCCGAAGAGAGGGAGGACGGTGCTGTGGACAGCAATGAGGAGGTTGCCCACGAGTCCTCCAGGAGCTCGACGCCAGAAAACCGTTCTGCCGAGGACATTGCGCAACCTGGCACTGCTGGACAAGATGAGGAGGAGCTCACCCAAGGTTCCTCAACGAGCCAGATGCCAGCCCTCCGCTCTGAAAGGGACAGTGAATCACCAGGCTCCGCAGCGTGCCGCAGATCACCACGTGCCATTCCACCGAGCCTGGGAGGCTCGGATAGCCTTCTTCAAATGGCTATGGCCCTTCTCCAGGCTGGAGACCAGAAGGGCTACAAGGAACTCCTGGCAGAGCGCAGGGCAGAGCGGCACGCAGAGCGTGAGGCTGCGGAGCGAGAGCGGCAGGCAGCGCGTGAAGAGCGAGAGCGAGAGCGACAGGCAGACCGTGACTACCAGCTGCAGCTAGCTCAGCTCCGGCCCTCATCAGCCACATGTGACCTTCAAAACACCAAACTTCCAAAGGTCCGTGTTGAGGACTTCCCAGTGCTGGAGAAGGATGGAGACTTGGACTCTTTCCTGACTGCTTTTGAACGGACTTGCTTGCAGCACCATCTGAACAAGGACCAGTGGGCCAAATACCTGACCCCCCGTTTAAGGGGTAAGGCCCTGGATGTCCTTGGGGACTTGCCTGCTGAGGCAGATCAGGGCTACGACACCATCAAGCGGGCCCTGATCCAACAGTACAACCTCACTCCAGAGTCCTACCGCAAGAAGTTCCGGAGCCTACAGAAGGGACCAAAGGACTCCTGGGCTGACCACCGGCGGGCACTTGCCCGAGCTGCCGACCACTGGACCCAAGGCCTGCAGCTTTCCACCGGACCGGAGATCCTGGACTTGTTCATCACGGAGCAACTCTTGTGGAACTGCCCTGAGGATCTCCGCCAGTTCATCCGAGACCAGAAGCCAAAGGGGTCCACGGCTACAGCTGCCCTTGCCGATGACTACACCAACAACCGGGCCCCTGAGGCCAGGAGAGCGGCCACCAGCAGCACCTGGAGAGGGGGTAAGATGAATTCTGCGACTGCCCCACCTGCCCCTAGACTGCAGGGGGTGTCCCCCTCAACTCCCCTCTCCAGGCCCGTGGCAGAACCAAGACGGTGCCACCAGTGCAACCTACCTGGACACTTCAAGGCCATGTGCCCTCAGCGTCCCAAGGCCCCGGCTCCGTCCCCGTCCCAAGGGCCGCCCAAGGTGTATTGTGTGGGTGGGGGTGGTGGTAGGTCCCTGGACAGCTTCCAACCTGTCACCGTCGGCCGGTCTGTGACCATAGGACTGCGAGACAGCGCCTCGGAGGTGACTCTGGTGCGGCCTGAGATGGTGTCCCCCCAAGACTTGATCCCTGGAAAAACCCTCGCTGTCTCCGGGATTGGAGGCACTGACCCGGCGCTGCCTGTTGCTGACATTTATGTGGACTGGGGCGCAGGGCGAGGGGTGAGGGAGGTGGGGGTAACTGATCGGATCCCTGCAAACGTGCTACTTGGGACAGATTTGGGGCAGATAACCTCCCAGTTTGGGCCCCAACCAAGGGCTGAACCTTCAGCCAGTGCTGACATGCCTCCGGACAATGTTAATGTGTTATCTATGAATGATGTAAGGGAGGAGGGAGTGAACTCTGATATTTCTGCTTGCATAGACACCATAGACACACACTCAGCTGCAGCTGTGACAGGGGAGGGGGTCAGAGAAAGGTGTGACAATGCCTCTACAAGTAACCAGCCTGTGAGCTGGGATCTGTTGCCCTCTGCAGGGATAAGCAGAGAGCAGGGTGCTGCAGGGGGAGGACCAGTGTGTGGGGTGGGGGCTACCACAGCAAATGTGGGGTCCCCAGAGATTTCACAGCGGGGTTCTGTTGCTGCAGGAGGGGAACAGGCAGGTGAGATTGGGGCCGGTCCAGGAGCGGAAGTGCTCCCAGGTAAGATCTCGGTGCATGGTTCCCCCACAACCGGGGTGTCAGGAAGCCAGGTAGGTCTGCCTGAACCGGCGACTTGGTCAGGAACGGAGGAGGAGCAGGCACGACCCACGGTCGCAGCGGCTGTGGCCGCTGTCACCCGCAGTGGGAGTGCTGGAAGCCAAGGGGCCTCCCGGAGGTCCGATAGCTCTTCCCCTTCTGACCAAGTGGCAGCCGAGTCAGGTGGAGGCCAGGACACAGGTCCCGGGGTACTGACTGAAGATGTGACAGTCTCGTCGATTCTGGCCACATCTAGTCAGGGGTTTCAGGCAGCGTTAGAAGCTGACGACAGCCTGAAAGCTCTTAAGGAGCAGGCGGCACAGCCTCCCTCGGACTCGGACCCGGAGCGAGTGGTCTGGGACCAAGGACGGCTGTACCGGGCCACGGTCCAGCAGGGTTCACCGGAGGCGTGGCCCAGGGACCGACAGTTGGTGGTACCCTATCCGTTCCGGACGGAGTTGTTGCGGATCGCACATGAGATTCCGATGGCCGGACACCTAGGGATCGCTAAGACCAAGGCCAGGTTAAACCAGCATTTCTACTGGCCAAAAATGGGGGCCGATGTGGCTGCCTACTGCCGTTCGTGTGAAACCTGTCAGAGAGTGGGGAAGGCGGGGCCACGCCCCAAAGCCCCACTGGTATCTCTGCCAATCATCGATGAGCCTTTCAGGAGGGTGGCTGTGGATCTGGTCGGCCCGCTGGCCATCCCCAGCAGCTCCGGGAAACGCTTCATACTGACGGTAGTGGACTATGCCACCCGGTACCCAGAAGCAGTGGCCTTGTCGTCCATTCGGGCTGACAAGGTGGCCACCGCATTGCTGGAGATTTTCTCCCGAGTGGGTTTTCCCCAGGAAATGCTCACTGACCGGGGGACCCAATTCATGTCCCAGCTGATGGAGGCCCTCTGTAAGCAAGTCCAGGTGCGACCTCTGGTGGCCAGCCCGTACCATCCACAGACTAATGGCCTGTGCGAGCGGTTCAATGGCACCTTAAAGCAGATGCTTAAGATGTTGGTCGACTCCCATGGGCGTGACTGGGAGCGGTATCTCCCACACCTGTTATTTGCTTACCGGGAGGTTCCACAGGCCTCAACAGGATTCTCACCGTTTGAGCTCCTGTACGGGCGACGTGTGCGGGGCCCCCTGGCTCTGGTGAAAGAGGCTTGGGAAGGGGATTTGGCCACCCCTGGAGTGTCGGTTATCGAGTATGTCATGCGCTTCCGGGACAAAATGCAGGCCTTGACGCAACTGGTACACGACAATATGGCTCAAGCCCAGGCCGATCAGAAGCGTTGGTACGACCAGAATGCTTGTGAGAGGACCTACCAAGTGGGTCAAAAGGTGTGGGTACTGGTCCCCGTACCACAGGACAAGCTTCAGGCAGCCTGGGAAGGCCCATACCTCGTGTACCAGCAGCTCAACCCTGTAACGTACCTGGTCACCCTGGACCCTGCCCGTGGAAGGCGGAAGCCCTTCCATGTGAACATGATGAAGGCACATCATGAGCGGGAGGCATGTGCGCTCCCCGTGTGCAACCTGCCCGAGGAGGGAGAAGCGGAAACCCTCTTGGATATGCTAGCCCAGGTTAGGGCAGGCAGATCCATTGAGGATGTGGAGGTTGGCCACCAGCTCTTGGAAGACCAACGGTCCCAGCTGTGGGCCACCCTCCTCCCCTTCCGGGGGTTGTTTACCAACCAGCCCGGAAGGACTGACTTGGCTGTCCATCACGTGGACACTGGGGATCATCCCCCGATCCGGCGTTCAGCATATCGGGTCTCCCTGGAGGTGCAGCAACACATGCGCCAGGAGATTGACGAGATGCTGAAGCTGGGGGTGATCCAGGCATCCAACAGCGCTTGGGCCTCGCCTGTAGTCCTCGTCCCTAAGAAGGACCGAACCACTCGGTTCTGCGTGGACTACAGGGGGCTCAATGCGGTCACGGTCGCCGATGCATACCCAATGCCACGCATCGATGACCTGCTCGATCAGTTGGCCGGGGCTCAGTACCTGACCATCATGGATCTGAGCCGGGGATATTGGCAGATCCCCCTGACTCGCAAGGCCAGGGAACGCTCTGCCTTTATTACCCCATTTGGACTGTACGAGTCCACGGTGATGCCATTCGGGATGAGGAATGCCCCTGCCACTTTCCAGCGGATGGTCAACACCCTGCTCAAGGGACTTGAAGGGTACGCGGCCGCGTACCTGGATGACATTGCCGTCTTCAGTCCCACCTGGGAGGACCACCTAGAGCATCTAGCCCAGGTGCTCAGGCGGATCCACCGGGCAGGTTTGACCATCAAGCCGGGAAAGTGTCAGCTGGCCATGAGCGAGGTCCAGTACCTCGGTCACCGGGTAGGTGGGAGAACACTGAAGCCCGAGCCTGAGAAAGTGGAAGCCATCGCATCCTGGCCCACCCCCAGGACCAAGAAGCAGGTGATGTCCTTCTTGGGGACCGCTGGGTACTATAGGAGGTTTGTTCCATGCTATAGTAGCCTGGCAAAGCCCTTGACGGACCTCACCAAGAAGAAGCTGCCCTCTGCAGTCGATTGGACAATGGACTGCGAGACAGCCTTCCGGGCCCTAAAGGACGCCCTGTCCAGCCCGCCCGTGCTACAGGCAGCCGACTTCACGCGGCCGTTTGTAGTACAGACCGACGCCAGTGACTTCGGCCTCGGTGCGGTGCTCAGCCAGGTGGACTCTGCGAGCCAAGAGCACCCAGTCTTGTACCTGAGCAGGAAGCTGTTACCAAGGGAAGTTGCCTATTCCACGATGGAGAAGGAGTGCCTGGCCATAGTGTGGGCCCTGCAGCGTCTGCAACCCTATCTATACGGGCGCCACTTCATCGTGGAGACGGACCACAATCCCCTCAGCTGGTTGCACACCGTCTCTGGGACGAATGGGCGATTGTTGCGATGGAGCCTTGCGCTCCAGCAATACAACTTCACCATTCGCCACAAAAGGGGCCGTGACCACGGTAACGCAGACGGGCTGTCCCGACAAGGAGAGGTCGCGGACGGGCGCACGGGGGAACACCGGAGTGTGCTGCCCCCTAGCGCCCTCAAAAGGGGGTAGGTGTGAGGTAAATCCGGAGATATGACGATAAATCATGATATTCAAGTATGTCAGGAAGCCCTCTCCTGGTGTCACCCCCCCTTTCCTTCACACAACTGGTTTAGCAACAAATCCCATGGCCATCTCCTGTGATATGGAGATGAGGTGGTGTGGGAACAATGGACACAGGATGACTCCCTGCCGTCACCCTGTAGTAGGAGCTGCTAGCTCATTAGCAAGGCTATGGAAATAGCCAGACAGAACGACTCCAGTAAAAAATGGTTCATATCTCGCAAGTCATATTTCCGATAAATATGGCAACCATAAAAATGGTGTCTCCGCATGCAGACGATGCCGGCACACCCCTTTTATGGGAGCAGGACATTGGGAAATGCCCCAGGCGTGATATCAGCCAATGGGGAACTGGCAGACAGGTCATGAGTCCCCTCGTTCTGTAGCTAAATTCATAACTGTCACAATGAGAGCATTGGCGTCCGCCTACGACGCTCCCAGGCAAAGTTATGGCCATATTCCATGTTGTGGATTTTGTCCATAACTCCAGCCAGGGGTGGAGCAGTGCTCCCTGTGAGGTCACTAAGGTAGGAGGGGACCTGGATTGCCCAGGTTGATAACCCTACTTCGGCCATTTTCCAGGGTTCTTCTGCTCGGGGGCCTGGTTGGGAAAGACCTGTGAGGGAGTTCCTGGAAACCTGGTCTACAGCGCCCCCCTGTGGCCAGACGCAACAAGGTAACTGCTGGAACTGTGTATGCCTGTTTGTAACCCATGCTTTGATTGTAACTGTACTCTGACATAACTGTATATTCTGTAGATTCCCTATTGTATATATTGTAGTTCTAGTGTGCTTTAGGCTGATTAAATTATATAATTAATCTTGGGCTGTTCTGTTATCTCGATCTTGAATCCCACGTCTGTGTGTTCGGCTAATAGTTACCGTAAATCGGTTGGTGGCAGCGAATTGTGCCAAGGATTATTGTGGGGAGGCCAGTGAGATTCGGGGAGATTTTATATATTCCGCCCGCGGAGGTCGGGGGAATATATACCTTACTCTCACCGGGGACCCTTCAATAATCGGCATAAGTAGTATAGCGGCCTCCTGGCTTATTGTCGGGCAATTCCATAATTGGCCTGACTATAAGAGGGGCGCTAGAGAGCGCGTCACGTGCTCTGTCTGTCGGTCGGGAGGTATAAAGGAGGGGTGACCCCCACTTGTTACCCCCCGATTGTGACGTACTGGTAGCCAGCGCGGGGGATTTCTGAGTGACCCCCCCGGTGGTTTGTGACAATCCTGTCTGCAGTCACCACTAGGGGGAGTTCCCTGTATACAGAGATACATGATAAGATCCTGTCTGCAGCCACCACTAGGGGGAGCTCCCTGTATACAGATATACATGATAAGATCCTGTCTGCAGTCACCACTAGGGGGAGTTCCCTGTATACAGAGATACATGATAAGATCCTGTCTGCAGGCACCACTAGGGGGAGTTCCCTGTATACAGAGATACATGATAAGATCCTGTCTGCAGCCACCACTAGGGGGAGCTCCCTGTATACAGATATACATGATAAGATCCTGTCTGCAGTCACCACTAGGGGGAGCTCCCTGTATACAGAGATACATGATAAGATCCTGTCTGCAGCCACCAAAAGGGGGAGCTCCCTTTATACAGATATACATGATAAGATCCTGTCTGCAGCCACCACTAGGGGGAATTCTCTGTATACAGAGATACATGATAAGATCCTGTCTGCAGCCACCACTAAGGGGAGCTCCCTGTATACAGATATACATGATAAGATCCTGTCTGCAGCCACCACTAGGGGGAACTCTCTGTATACAGAGATACATGATAGGATCCTGTCTGCAGCCACCACTAGGAGGAGCTCCCTGTATACAGAGATACATGATAAGATCCTGTCTGCAGCCACCACTAGAGGGAGCTCCCTGTATACAGAGATACATGATAAGATCCTGTCTGCAGCCACCACTAGGGGGAGCTCCCTGTATACAGAGATACATGATAAGTTCCTGTCTGCAGCCACCACTAGGGGGAGATCCCTGTATACAGAGATACATGATAAGATCCTGTCTGCAGCCACCACTAGAGGGAGCTCCCTGTATACAGAGATACATGTTAAGATCCTGTCTGCAGCCACCACTAGGGGGAGCTCCCTGTATACAGAGATACATGATAATATCCTGTCTGCAGCCACCACTAGGGGGAGATCCCTGTATACAGAGATACATGATAAGATCCTGTCTGCAGCCACCACTAGGGGGAGCTCCCTGTATACAGAGATACATGATAAGATTCTGTCTGCAGCCACCACTAGGGGGAGCTTCCTGTATACAGAGATACATGATAATATCCTCCCTGCAGCCACCACTAGGGGGAGCTCCCTGTATACAGAGATACATGATAAGTTCCTGTCTGCAGCCACCACTAGGGGGAGCCCTCTGTATACAGAGATACATGATAAGATCCTGTCTGCAGCCACCACTAGGGGGAGCTCCCTGTATACAGAGATACATGATAAGATCCTGTCTGCAGCCTCCACTAGGGGGAGCTCCCTGTATCCTGTATACAGAGATACATGATAAGATTCTGTCTGCATTCACCACTAGGGGGAGCTCCCTGTATCCTGTATACAGAGATACATGATAAGATTCTGTCTGCATTCACCACTAGGGGGAGCTCCCTGTATACAGAGATATATGATAAGATCCTGTCTGCAGCCACCACTAGGGGGAGCTCCCTGTATACAGAGATACATGATAAGATCCTGTCTGCAGCCACCACTAGGGGGAGCTCCCTGTATACAGAGATAGATGATAAGATCCTGTCTGCAGCCACCACTAGGGGGAGATCCCTGTATACAGAGATACATGATAAGATCCTGTCTGCAGCCACCACTAGGGGGAGCTCCCTGTATACAGAGATACATGATAAGATCCTGTCTGCAGCCACCACTAGGGGGCGCTCCCTGTATACAGAGATACATGATAAGATCCTGTCTGCAGTCACCACTAGGGGGAGCTCCCTGTATACAGAGATACATGATAATATCCTCCCTGCAGCCACCACTAGGGGGGCTCCCTGTATACAGAGATACATGATAAGATCCTGTCTGCAGCCACCACTAGGGGGAGATCCCTGTATACAGAGATACATGATAAGATCCTGTCTGCAGCCACCACTAGGGGGAGCTCCCTGTATACAGAGATACATGATAAGATTCTGTCTGCAGCCACCACTAGGGGGAGCTCCCTGTATACAGAGATACATGATAATATCCTCCCTGCAGCCACCACTAGTGGGAGCTCCCTGTATACAGAGATACATGATAAGTTCCTGTCTGCAGCCACCACTAGGGGAGCTCTCTGTATACAGAGATACATGATAAGATCCTGTCTGCAGCCACCACTAGAGGGAGCTCCCTGTATACAGAGATACATGATAAGATTCTGTCTGCAGCCACCACTAGGGGGAGCTCCCTGTATACAGAGATACATGATAAGATCCTGTCTGCAGTCACCACTAGGGGGAGCTCCCTGTATACAGAGGTACATGATAAGATCCTGTCTACAGCCACCACTAGGGGGAGCTCCCTGTATACAGAGATACATGATAAGATCCTGTCTGCAGTCACCACTAGGGGGAGCTCCCTGTATACAGAGATACATGATAAGATCCTGTCTGCAGTCACCACTAGGGGGAGCTCCCTGTATACAGAGATACATGATAAGATCCTGTCTGCAGTCACCACTAGGGGGAGCTCCCTGTATACAGAGATACATGATAAGATCCTGTCTGCAGCCACCACTAGGGGGAGCTCCCTGTATACAGAGATACATGATAAGATCCTGTCTGCAGCCACCACTAGGGGGAGCTCCCTGTATACAGAGATACATGATAAGATCCTGTCTGCAGTCACCACTAGGGGGAGCTCCCTGTATACAGAGGTACATGATCTGATAAGCAGACTCTGGTTGTGTAGCTCTTCTTCTCTGCAGGGGATTTGGATCTTTGTGTCAGAATAACCCGGTTAATCAGTATACGTCTGTCCTGTGAGATGTGGGCTTCCGCGTCCGTCTTTCCTTGGGGTTGTCGTCTTGTCTGGTGAGTGCAGATATTTGCTGAGTTATACATGAAGCCTCATATTTCTGTCTGGTGATTCCTTCGTAGTTTCGGGGCTGTATGTGAATATATTTGTGTCAGGGGTGTCCTATATCAGAGCGCCGGAGCTGGAATGTGAGGAGTGTGGGAATTGTGACCTGCCGCTGTTTGTTTTGGCCCCATCGCCATGGTAACAGGCCTCCATGCCATGAATTTGCCTCTTTACTGCTCTGTGTATTTGTGATATTTAAGTTTTATGGTAATTTACTTTTTTTTGTCTTAGTGCTGGGATATAAAATAAAAATATTGGATATTGCTTAGCAGAACTAATTACTGGGACGTGGCGGCGTTATTTACGTCTTGTGGGTCCAGACTGATGTAACGTTCCCATAGACGCTCATTATTTGTAATGTTGCACTCATTTCCTCAGGATTTAGGAGGCGCACGGCTCAGCGCTCGCCTCCACCAGAGGCCGGGCAGATTAATAACAAGTCCGAGGAAGGAGGCCGAGATGTCCCTGAGAAAAGCGCAGAGGAGCGGATATTAATAACTGGGAACGTGCAGCAGGTGACAACTGACAACCACTCCCCGAGCAACCGCCGCCATCACCACCACCGGCCCTGGGAGGCCGGGATACGGGGAAGGGGAAACCACTACCATATATACAGGCCCATAGAAGGATCGATACAGGGAGGGATAGAAAGAGAGAAAGAAGGATGGATAGATAGAAAGATAGATAGAAAGATCACCACCACCGGCCCCGGGAGGCCAGGATACGGGGAAGGGGAAACCACTGCCATGTATACAGGTCCATAGAGGGATCGATACAGGGAGGGATAGAAAGAGAGAAAGAAGGATGGATAGATAGAAAGATAGAGAGAGAGAGCGATAGATAGAGGGATGGATAGATACAGAGATCTCCACCACCAAACCCCGGAAGGCCGAGATACGGGGAAGGGGAAACCACTACCATATATACAGGCCCATAGAAGGATCGATACAGGGAGGGATAGAAAGAGAGAAAGAAGGATGGATAGATAGAAAGATAGAGAGAGAGCGATAGATAGAGGGATGGATAGATACAGAGATCTCCACCACCAAACCCCGGAAGGCCGAGATACGGGGAAGGGGAAACCACTACCATATATACAGGCCCATAGAAGGATCGATACAGGGAGGGATAGAAAGAGAGAAAGAAGGATGGATAGATAGAAAGATAGAGAGAGAGCGATAGATAGAGGGATGGATAGATACAGAGATCTCCACCACCAAACCCCGGAAGGCCGAGATACGGGGAAGGGGAAACCACTACCATATATACAGGCCCATAGAAGGATCGATACAGGGAGGGATAGAAAGAGAGAAAGAAGGATGGATAGATAGAAAGATAGAGAGAGGGATAGATAGAGGGATAGATAGAAAGATAGAGAGAGGGATAGATAGATAGATAGATAGATAGATAGAGGGATAGATAGAGGGATAGATAGAAAGATAGAGAGAGGGATGGATAGATGGATAGATAGACAGAGGGATGGATAGATGGATAGATAGATAGAGCGATAGATAGAGGGATAGATAGATACAGAGATCTCCACCACCAAACCCCGGGAGGCCGGGATACGGGGGAGGGGAAGCCACTACCATATATACAGGCCCATAGAAGGATCAATACAGGGAAGGATAGAAAGAGAGAAAGAAGGATGGATAGATAGAAAGATAGAGAGAGGGATAGATAGAGGGATGGATAGAAAGATAGAGAGAGGGATAGATAGATAGATAGATAGATAGATAGATAGATAGATAGATACAGAGATCTCCACCACCAAACCCCGGGAGGCCGGGATACAGGGGAAGGGAAACCACTACCATATATACAGGCCCATAGAAGGATCAATACAGGGAAGGATAGAAAGAGAGAAAGAAGGATGGATAGATAGAAAGATATAGAGCGATAGATAGAGGGATGGATATGTCGCGGGCGGGGAGGAGGGTGTCAGCACACCGCGCTCACCCCTTCTGCTCGGGACCGGCAGCTGCTCAGTGGTGGCTCGAGCGGTGGGCCGGATCCCGGGGTTTCTCGAGCGACACTCCTCGCCCGTGAGTGAAAGGGGGTTGTTGGGTGTGGGGATTGTTATAGTTCGTGACGCCACCCACGGTTGTGGTGATTTCACCACCGCTGCTCTGTACGGGGCTCCCGGGGATGGTGATGCGGAGCAGCCAGGTGTTGTGTTGCCCCTCCGTGGGTAGGGGTGGTGATCCCGGGGCCCGGTGATGGAGAAGTAGGTGCGGGGCCCGATGGGCGCAGGGACGCGGGGGCAGCGCTGTGCCTTGCGGCACTGTGGTACTCACTCAGCCTGAGACGTGACACAGTTTGTACGGTAAACCAAACGGCTGGTAGGACGGTCCCACAGACGGCTGCACCTGCACTCCCGGTAGGTGACGGTGATGTCCCTCTTCCTTGCACCTATGGTTGACTTGTGGTAGCGGTGGATTCCCTCCGGTTACCCGCTCCCCGACTGCAATCTGGGCCGGAGGAGCTCTACACTTTGCCCGCAGGCGCTGGCCCTGGGGAAACTGGTGCCCTGGCGGTGGCGGTGTCTCCCCGGTTCAGGTTGGGCTGTTGCCTTCAATCGGGACTTGGTTGCTGGGGGATCTGCGTCCCCGTCACTGACGGATTCGGCAAATTTGGCGACTCCTAGCCTTGCCGGGGTCCGAGAGGCCCCTGCCCTGGTGCTGACTGTCCTTCGGAACACTGCTCCAGACCTCCGGGCACACAGCCAACGGGGTCCTTCCAGGAACTTCCAAACGGTCCCCCTCCAGACAGTCACCGCCGTCGCTGACCTTGCTGATCTGGCCCTCCACAAAGCTGGACCCTTCAGGCTGTCTTTCTCTTCTGTCACTTCACTTGCTTTCCTCCTTTTCCACTTTCACTTTCACTTTCTTAACTCCTCTACTTAGCTCCTCACTCCTGCTCCTCCCTGAGCTGACTCTGTTGTTTACTCAAGCTCGTCCCTGAGCTGACTGCCTGGTTTTCCCCGCCTCCAGAGTTGTGAGCTCCTCGGTGAGCGGAGCCAACCGCCTGGCCCACCCCCTGGTGTGCATCATCAAACTCCTGGAGGAAGGCAACAAGGATTTGTGGTTAGCATTGATGTGCCTACCTGGAGTGTGGGGTGTGGTGGTGTTGTGACCCGTGTCCCCTGGCTTGCCCAGGGCGACACATTCCCCCTTAGCAAAATGCAGACCGTCCGCGGGCTGCCGTCCTACACCGGTTTTATTTTTCTGTAAAAAGGGGTAACAAGGTTAAGAAAACATGAATAACATTTTTAATCAAAACTCTTCCCAAGACGGGAGGCACATGTACTTAAACGTTGCAACGGTTTACGGTCACGGTTTCCGCTCTCTCCCACCCAAGCAACCTGGCCCTGATGCTGCCCCTAAAACCCAGGCAGCACCCCTTGACCCACAGTCCAGCACAAGTCACCCGAGCGGGATCTGTCCTTCCCCTCCAGAGGGTAGCCACCGGTTCCTTTGGTGGCTGGGCCCTAGCCTGCTCCGCTCAGGGCCCTCCCTCCAACCTGCCTCTCCGGAGACGGTACTGCGGAAACGGTAACGGTAACCAACATATTTACAAACCACTTAACGTTTGTGGTGCCCTGCAAGTTCACGGGCTTGTCCATGGATAGTTCCCATGCAAATAAACTTTAAACGGTCCCCACGGGGACAACGGTGCCGGCTCCTGCCGGTTCAATCACAAAGCAAATCAGATGAAAAACTCGGTAATTTTCATTTTCCTTATCATTCTTTTGCAAACTTTCAAACAAACAACAACACTCGTGGTCCCAACGGGGACTGCTGCTACGGGCACCCACGGCCCTACTCCGGTCCTCCAGGCTCCAGTGCTCCTTCCAAGGGAGGGGGCGCGGCGCTCGCTCGGGCCTCTGGGCTGCCCTTCAGTGTAGCGTCCAGCGCGAACCACCCCCGCTCCCCAAAGAACCGGGCGTATTGTACTATGTCTCCCGGCATCAGATTGCGGCCGGGATGCTCCTCGGGCAGGTGGGCGTTCACATCCCGCCGGGCTACAAAAACTTCGGCCTCCAAGCCCGGCTCGTGGATGAACCCATAGCCCCGGCGGACATCAAACCGCCTCACCTGCCCCACGTACAACGGGCCTCGGGCACGGGAAGTCGCCCGCCGGAAGTGCTCCTTCTCCTGGATCGCTCTGGCCACCAGTTCGGCCTTCTTCTGCTCCCTCTCGGCGATCTCCAGGCCCAGCGGTACCGGCTCCCTATCCCAGTATGGCGCTGCCGCCAGCGCCGGCGCACGGGTCGGGCCCCGCGGGACATCCATAACGTTACCCACTGTGAGGATGGTGGGCGGCGTATGCCGCGGTGTCATGGCCTTGGGCGCTGCCTTGCAGCAACAACCCGGCGCCACCTCAGCCGAGGTGTGGGGGATGGGCCTAGGGGCTTTCCGCTGCCGGGCCTTGGGCTCGGAACGGGTCATCGGCTCCGGTTCGGGGAGTTTTTCAAGGGATGCCTCCGGTTCTACTTTCGGCGTCTTCCACGGTAACACCTCCGGTGTGCCGCGGGCTCCGGTTGCAGGTCGACCCGCCTGGGCGGGGACGCTGGGTACTGCTACCGGTTGCGGTGGTAGCAGGCCTAGTGGCGGGGTCACGGCCTCCGGGACGGGTGGCGAGGGAGGCAACGGGGGGAGAGGGCTTGGACCGGGCCCCACAGCCGCGATGACCGGCCCTGCAAGGGCATCGGGACGTGGGTCACTCACCCTCCCTTTCTCCGCCTCCTCCTCGCGTCTCCGCACGGTGGCCACAACATCCGCCATGTCGGCCTCCCACTCCTCCATGAGGAGCTGCATCTTCACCTGCAGCCGTTGATAGAGCTGCGCGGTCCGGATCTCCACCCACGCCGCGGTTCCAGGCGCGGGGGGTACGGTGTCACGGGACGGCATCCACATGGTGGCTTTTCTGTTTGCTTCCAGGAACGGTATATTCGCAGGGTCCTGGCGTCCCTGCTTTTATAGCCGCAGCTACATGCGTCCAGCCGCCATCGCGTCCCCCTTAGCTCTTTCCGGCCCCTCCTCTCTCGGGGCGGGGTTTTGGCCCTCGCGCCTCTACTGCTCGAGAAGACGCTTGAGCGGGAACTTTTCGCGCCAAAGATGGCGGCTTCTGAAATTTTCCTGCCGGATGCCTCCGGCGGTAACAAGGCGCACCTCTACCTGACGGCAGAGCGGTAAGATCCTGTTCGTGACGCCAAGTTGTCGCGGGCGGGGAGGAGGGTGTCAGCACACCGCGCTCACCCCTTCTGCTCGGGTCCGGCAGCTGCTCCTGGTGGCTCGAGCTGTGGGCCGGATCCCGGGGTTTCTCGAGCGACACTCCTCGCCCGTGAGTGAAAGGGGGTTGTTGGGTGTGGGGATTGTTATAGTTCGTGACACCACCCACGGTTGTGGTGATTTCACCACCGCTGCTCTGTACGGGGCTCCCGGGGATGGTGATGCGGAGCAGCCAGGTGTTGTGTTGCCCCTCCGTGGGTAGGGGTGGTGATCCCGGGGCCCGGTGATGGAGAAGTAGGTGCGGGGCCCGATGGGCGCAGGGACGCGGGGGCAGCGCTGTGCCTTGCGGCACTGTGGTACTCACTCAGCCTGAGACGTGACACAGTTTGTACGGTAAACCAAACGGCTGGTAGGACGGTCCCACAGACGGCTGCACCTGCACTCCCGGTAGGTGACGGTGATGTCCCTCTTCCTTGCACCTATGGTTGACTTGTGGTAGCGGTGGATTCCCTCCGGTTACCCGCTCCCCGACTGCAATCTGGGCCGGAGGAGCTCTACACTTTGCCCGCAGGCGCTGGCCCTGGGGAAACTGGTGCCCTGGCGGTGGCGGTGTCTCCCCGGTTCAGGTTGGGCTGTTGCCTTCAATCGGGACTTGGTTGCTGGGGGATCTGCGTCCCCGTCACTGACGGATTCGGCAAATTTGGCGACTCCTAGCCTTGCCGGGGTCCAAGAGGCCCCTGCCCTGGTGCTGACTGTCCTTCGGAACACTGCTCCAGACCTCCGGGCACACAGCCAACGGGGTCCTTCCAGGAACTTCCAAACGGTCCCCCTCCAGACAGTCACCGCCGTCGCTGACCTTGCTGATCTGGCCCTCCACAAAGCTGGACCCTTCAGGCTGTCTTTCTCTTCTGTCACTTCACTTGCTTTCCTCCTTTTCCACTTTCACTTTCACTTTCTTAACTCCTCTACTTAGCTCCTCACTCCTGCTCCTCCCTGAGCTGACTCTGTTGTTTACTGAAGCTCGTCCCTGAGCTGACTGCCTGGTTTTCCCCGCCTCCAGAGTTGTGAGCTCCTCGGTGGGCGGAGCCAACCGCCTGGCCCACCCCCTGGTGTGCATCATCAAACTCCTGGAGGAAGGCAACAAGGATTTGTGGTTAGCATTGATGTGCCTACCTGGAGTGTGGGGTGTGGTGGTGTTGTGACCCGTGTCCCCTGGCTTGCCCAGGGCGACACAGATAGATAGATAGATAGAGGGATAGATAGAGGGATAGATATATAGATAGATAGAGGGATAGATAGATAGAAAGATAGATAGGGATGGATAGATATAGAGATCTCCACCACCGAACCCCGGGAGGCCGGGATACGGGGGAGGGGAAGCAACTACCATATATACAGGCCCATAGAAGGATCGATACAGGGAAGGATAGAAAGAGAGAAAGAAGGATGGATAGATAGGAAGATAGAGAGAGAGCGATAGATAGATAGATAGATAGATAGAAAGATAGAGAGAGTGATAGATAGAGGGATGGATAGAAAGATAGAGAGAGGGATAGATAGAGGGATAGATAGATAGATACAGAGATCTCCACCACCAAATCCCGGAAGGCCGGGATACAGGGGAGGGGAAACCACTACCATATATACAGGCCCATAGAAGGATCGATATAGGGAGGGATAGAAAGAGAGAAAGAAGGATGGATAGATAGAAAGATAGAGAGAGAGCGATAGATAGAGGGATGGATAGAAAGATAGAGAGAGCGATAGATAGAGGGATGGATAGATAGATAGAGAGAGGGATAGATAGAGGGATAGATAGATAGATACAGAGATCTCCACCACCAAACCCCGGAAGGCCGGGATACAGGGGAGGGGAAGCAACTACCATATATACAGGCCCATAGAAGGATCGATATAGGGAGGGATAGAAAGAGAGAAAGAAAGATGGATAGATAGACAAGACAAGACAAGATGGTAGACGAGGGCCAGGAGAGGTATGTCAGTGACTGGAGGACCGACATCAACACCTCACAGAAACTGACCCCGTACCAGAGACTACAGAGAGACTACAGACTGGCCCCATATCTGGAGAAACTCCCGGACCCCAGAGACCGCAGGACCCTGAGCCGATATAGACTCAGTGCCCACAGTCTAGCCATCGAATCCGGCCGACACAAGCAGAGCTACAAGCCCAGGGAGGACAGACTGTGCCAACACTGTGACCTGGAGGCCCTGGAGGATGAAACCCACCTCCTGCTACACTGCACCAAGTACTCAGCAGTGAGGGACACTCACTTCAGGAGACTCTCCCATCTCTTCCCGGATTTCAGCTCCATGAAGGAGGAAGAGAAAATATATATCCTGCTGGGGGAAGAAGAGAGCGCAGTGGAGATAGCAGCGCGGTATGTGAGCGAATGCCATAGACTTCGAGAAAGAGAACTATGATAAGCCATGGACTTCCATAGCCCCCCATCCCAGATGTGGCCCCCCCAATCCCCACCCTGGATATACCCCAACCACCGTTACCACAGTCCCCACCCTGGATATGCCCCATCATAAGCCATGGACTTCCATAGCCCCCATCCTAGAAGTGCCCCCACAGTCCCCACCCTGGATATGCCCCATCATAAGTCATGGACTTCCATAGCCCCCCATCCCAGATATGGCCCCCCAGACCCCACCATGGATATGCCCCAACCACCGTTACTACAGTCCCCACCCTGGATATGCCCCATCATAAGCCATGGACTTCCATAGCCCCCATCCTAGAAGTGCCCCCACAGTCCCCACCCTGGATGTGCCCCATCCATCCTTCCTACAGTCCCCACCCCCCATCCCCACAGCCCCAGTCCCTAATGTACACTTGCTTTGGCAAAACTAATTTGTATTTGGTCCTGCCAATAAAGCTTATTTGATTTGATAGATAGAGGGATAGATAGAGGGATAGATAGATAGATAGAGGGATAGATAGATAGATAGATAGATAGATAGAGGGATAGAGGGATAGATAGATAGATAGATAGATAGATAGATAGATAGATAGATAGATAGAGGGATAGATAGATAGAGAGATAGATAGATAGAT